>NC_056732.1:506368557-506436057 GCF_019279795.1 Protopterus annectens | reverse complement strand
GCTTGGCCCATATGGCATGACATATTGTGATTCACTATCCTCAGCCTCACTTGCATCAGATTGCCTACAAATGCTTGGTTACACCTCTGACAGAGCACTTCCACACATAACAACCAGTACGCAGTAGCCATGTTGTCTCCAGCTTACCGTTCATCTGCATGGCGTACTAACATCTAACTAAACCTACATTTTGTATGTATATTATACATATTTGACTTGTTTTGAAGCTCAGTGCGTTCTCGTGCCACTGCGCTACACTTCCACACCAGAGATTGGGGGAGGACAACTACAGTTTTATTGATATCCAATGGACAATAATGCCACTGGCCTTATATTTGGACATTGGCATGCTTCTTCGACTATTCATACTGTATTTGCAGCTGTCATTGCTCCTTTTAGCAACGTGCAGAACGTTACTCGCTTAACATCCGGGTACATTTCTGCACATAACTCTGCTCTTGCACGGACAGCTTACTGTTTCATGTATCGCATATTTACATCATTTGCATAGCTTTCACCTACAAATGGGGTATGTTGCAAATCCCAACATTGTCCGTGCAACGTTCGTGTTATGGGCGGTCTTACACACCCCTACATTAGTTTTCTGAATAGCTTGGCAGACATCTTTCCTTGCTCTACTCTCACTCTACTTGTACATGCTGGAGGCTTCGTGTATCATGGCCTAGGCTTTGCTGTGTGCTATGTCTATATGTGGTGTATGCATGGCTGTGGGTATGTTGTGACCTGCTACGTCTGGCATTTCTACAGAGCAGCTCCCACTGTCATCATTTGTAAAGGTGACAGCCCTATAGGCACTTTATATAGACTGCTGTGTCATTTGACATGTCAGCACATACCTGCGGTCAATACTGACCTTCCTACTGCAGCGCTTTTCATACCTTCTGGGTTATCTTGCAGTCGATAATACTGTTTCCTCTGACATGTATCTGTTTCTGATATGGGATATTATTTTATTACACCAATACACACAATATATGGTGGCATCACAGGCCAGATGCCATTACATTCCTCTTGCAAGACACACTCACCCAGAGGGTTGTATTCCTTAACTTTCATTACTTGGTTGGTATACCCTGGTACTACCCATTCGACTGTGTCACATACAGGTTCGGCTTGTACCGCTGTTTTCCGGATTTTGCCAGCCCGTTGTACGCATTGGTAGGATGGCACCTTTTTCTATGCCCAAGCTATTCCTTACACATATCCGACTGTTGTGTTCAATGCCTCCCCACAGTCGACGGTAGGGTTTCCACCTTTTCAATTGGCCACAGTGGGACATTTGCGGTGAACACATCACATTTTACAGGCTGACACATACCCACGGTCAGTTTGGCAGATAGAACTTACAATTCTTGCCTATATATAAGCTTATTCTTCTAGCATTTTAGTGGCTTATTCTGTTTCTTGACATTTATGTAATATACGTACAGAGAAACTGTTTAATGCAACTATTACATAATGTCTAAGGAATAATTTTGTCCTATAATCTCTGGACATTTGCCATTTTTACAAGTTTTTGTCAGGACACATCTGCCCACAGAGGGACTGTCGCTCGCAAAGTGGGACAGGTGGTAATCTTAGTCGACGGTACGGATCATACTGTTCCTTTCAGCCTACATGTGTCCTTATTATTGTAGCTGTTTATATGCTCCTTCTGTTTCGTTTACATGAGTATTCTATTTCCTATCACATTTGGTATGTGAAATACGGACATACCTTTTGTATGTGACTATTACATGCCTTGTGGGATATGATTCGGACATGCGGTCGCTAAATATATCTACATTTCTCCTCATGTATTTTGTTATGGACACATCTGCCCAGCTATGTACACTCCCTCACATTATGAGTCAGCTGGTGACCCTCTCCATTAGGCTGGACGTACCTACTGGCGGCATGCTAACATATGATGCGTTTCACTTCCACATGGTATAGTTATCTACACTATGTTGGACTACGGGCACATGGTTTTCCATGTCATTTGTTCAAGGGTTAGGGACCTGTTATTCCCTAACGTGCATTTGTGTTTGCTTCTTCATTTTCTGTTCGCAGGGACTATCTTGCATGCTTTGCATACGTTTCAGTATCCACGGACACTGATAGGTGCGATTACTATTGCAGGCGGAATATAATATTCAGCAGTTTAGGTTGCTCATCGACAGCCGACATTGACACGCCTCCATGCGCAACTTCGATACGCCCCATGCACTCGCGCACATTTCCTATGCACGTGCCTGTGGTGGCTGCATGCCTTCATTAATATGCATATGGCGCTACTACTCCATATATACGCCGCACGGCCGCCGCAAGCCTTACGCCGGCCTTGCGCCAAGCTTCATGAATCCCGGAGGTGATTTACTTCTTCATAAGTTCATAGGTTCATATGTGTACTAGGCTAATGACCAATAGGGCCCTTTTAAGCCCAGCCATGCATCACAAATCTCTGACAAGTTTTATAACCTTGATAAGTGTAAGCAGGGGATTCAGAGATTAACCATTTACAGGCTGTCCATATCCATTAGAGACAAACATGTCAAACCAGGGATTCATTTCCTGTTCCCCATCCAATTGTCCAAGTTATACTTGAACTGGATTAGGGAGGAACTCTGTTTCACATTGATGGATAGCCTGTTCCAGAGAAGGGCTAGGCTCTGGGATACAGACCATATAATATCAAGTGTTAGGGCTGGTCTTAGAACAATTGGACCTATTTGGAGCAGCTGCCCCAGGGGCCCCACACTAGGCTATGACAGGATCATTATGCTTTATGTGGCCCTGGTCCAGAGATTTTCCTAACAGAAACAAAAGGCAAAACAATGTACCCAACACACTAGTCATAGGTGACTCTATAGTCAAGCACACTGATGTCCCACTCACCAGGCTAAACAAGGAGAAGGTTACTGTCAGCTGCCTGTCAGGTGCCAGGATCTGCCACATAACCCATGCAATCAGGTCACTCCACATGTACAAATATGACTCTGTCATTGTTCATGTTGGTGTGAATGACCTGAGACGTACCTCCCTGGACTACATGAAAAGAGACATGGAAGAGCTCTCCGATCTTGTAGCCCAGGCAGGTATGACCCCAGCCCTGAGTAGCATTCTGCCATTTCCCAGAATGATACCGTAGTACAAGGACAAAATGATTGACTTCAACAACTGGCTAAGCTTCTGGTGTCATTCTAAGGGGATCCAGTATCTGTCTGCTTGGGATGACATGGTCGACAGACCGTGATGCTTTGCCACACATGGCCTGCACCTGTCACCCCTGGGATTCCGGATTCTGGCTAAGGCTCTTGCTGCCACTATAGTGCCTTTTTAGGCAGGGTTCAAATAACAAATTCACCACCATAACAGGAACAGGCAAGCAAAAACTGAGGGTAATGCTACTCAATGCTAGAAGTCTAAATCTCAAAATGCACTAACTCGAGGCACTCCTTAAAATTGAGAACATCGATATCTGTGCAGTGACTGAGACTTGGTTCAAGAATCCAGAGAGCACCCCTGCATTACCAGGCTATAACTCATACCACACTTTTCGGCCATGTTACCTGGACCAAAACACCAAAGGCGGAGGTGTGTCCATATTCATTAAAGATATCAACACCTCCAGGCTAGTTGCTCAGCATAATGCATCCGAGGTTATCCAAGTGCAACTAACTCTGGGCAAAATTGCAATCCAAATTGTAGCTTGCTACAGATCCCCCACCATGCCCCAGGATTACCACTCCTCTTTTCTTGATGTACTGGAAAATATTAGGGTTCAACCAAACACCCTAATAATGGGCGACTTCAACTACCCCACCATTAACTGGGAAAACTACTCATGTACCAACTCCTTAGCTCAACGCTTTCTGGAATTCATAAACTCCAATGCCCTAGATCAACTTATCCACACCCCCACCAGGGGCAACAATATCCTAGACCTAGTCATTACCAACATGAGTGATCGGTGTTCCACACCTGAAGTCAACTCCTCATTGGTCCGATCCGACCATAAGCTTATCACCCTTGAGATCCACATCCTGCCCCCACCCATTAAGGAAACCACAATTAAAAATTTCTCCAAAGCCAACTTCATGCTTCTTAAGACAGAAGTGGTGAACTTCATGACACCCATGCAGATGGACAATACAGTTACAACTGTTGAATCCTACACAAATGCACTCTATAAGCACTTACACGAGTGCATGGATCGTGCTATCCCAAACAGAACCAAGACACTATCCTCCAAAAAAAGTAAGCCAATCTGGTGGTCCCCTGCCATAAACAAACTGTACAACAGAAGGAAGAAACTGTTGCAAAAGAGAGTAAAATCCCATGAGTGGAGGAGCTCCCTGGTCAACCTCAGTAAGAAGCTGAGATCCCTTATAAGATCCTCTAAAGCTAGCTACGAAAACAAAATCGCCACTGAATACAAGGACAACCACAAAGCATTCTATAGCTATGTCAAGAATCTAGATGGCAACACCCAGATCTGCTCTGAGTTACAGCACAAAGGCATGAAAATTACAGAACCAACTGATATTGCCAACATCCTGGCAGATAGGTTCAGCGCTAACTTTACCCCCCTCTCACCCCCTAAAGGACCAATATCTATACAGGAAGAATGCAGAGTCCCTGTAATCACAACTACGCAGGTAAAAGCTGCACTCTCTAAAGCCAAAAACACAGCATCCATGGGACCGGACAACATCCCAGGCTGCGTTTTACACGAACTTCAGAATGAACTGGCTCCCCACTTAAGCACCATGTTCAATAATAGCCTCGCATCAGGCTTTGTGCCCACTGAATGGCACACAGCAACAATTATCCCACTCCACAAAAGGGGAGCCATCACTGATCCTGGGAACTATTGACCTATTAGCCTGATGAGCTTGGTCTGCAAGGCCATGGAATGTATCATCATGAAACTCATAAACAAAGACATTGGTAACCTCCAAACTCTGGATCCCTCCCAGTTCAGGTTTGTGAAAGGCAGATCATGCCTCCTGAACCTGATCGACTTCTTTGAGGCAGTCACCAAAGCCGTGGATGAGGGTAAGGTGGTTCACACAGCCTTTCTTGACCTCACCAACACCATCCCTCATTCTGGAATTATTGCTAAACTCACTAAACTAGGTATAAATCCCTACATCACAAGATGGGTTGCCAACTGGCTCACTGACAGAACCCACACTGTAAAAGTTGCAGACTCCAAATCTGACCTCAAAGCAGTGACAAGTGGAGTACCACAGGGTTCCATCCTGGGACCTCTCCTGTTTGGTATATTCTTCTTTGAAGTACAGGCTAACACAGAAAGTCTCTGGCTAACAAAGTTCGCAGATGACTGCAAACTAGGAGCCATAGTCAAGTCCCCAACTGATGTGGACATCCTACAGAAGGGCCTCAATGAGACAGATGCCTGGTGTCAGAGCCATGGCCTCAAGCTCAATGCCAAAAAGTGCAGTGTCATCCCCTTTGGTAAAAACTCTGTACCCATGAACTACCACATAGGCAGCAATCTACTTAATACCGAATGTGTGATAAGAGACCTTGGGACCCAGGTGGACAGTAGTCTCTCCTTTGATAGTCACATCACCACAGTAGTCAGGAAGTCCTTCTACGTGGCACACCTCATCATAAAAGGGTTCTCATCCAGGAAAAAAGAGGTCATTGTTCCCCTCTACTCATCACTCATTAGACCCATTATAGAGTACAACACCCCTTTTGGAATATACCTCACAAGACATCTGCAGCAGCTGGAAAGGCCACAGAAGTACCTCACAAAGAGGATTACTGGCCTCAAACAAATGCCCTACACTGACCGCCTCAAAACTTCAGCTTTACTCCATAGCATATAGCATACTCCAAGGTGATCTCTGCCTAACATATAAAGCTATGTCAAACCCAGAGCTGTTGGACATGCTACACCTAAAGAAATCCCAATAACTCTTGAGCTACACGCTCTTGGGACCTAAACCTTGGCACCACAATAAACAGGACATGCTGGAGGGATAGATTCCTGTCCCAGAGACTTCCTATAGTCTGGAACAAGCTACCCATCTGTGTCAAGCAAAGATCTTCATTAGCACTCTTCAAGAAAAATCTTGATGAGTGGATGGGTAATAGGAAATACACCGGGGATCACTTCTGTGTCTCTGCTGGACAGTGGCACAGTAGTCTCTCCTTTGATAGTCACATCACCACAGTAGTCAGGAAGTCCTTCTACGTGGCACACCTCATCATAAAAGGGTTCTCATCCAGGAAAAAAGAGGTCATTGTTCCCCTCTACTCATCACTCATTAGACCCATTATAGAGTACAACACCCCTTTTGGAATATACCTCACAAGACATCTGCAGCAGCTGGAAAGGCCACAGAAGTACCTCACAAAGAGGATTACTGGCCTCAAACAAATGCCCTACACTGACCGCCTCAAAAAACTTCAGCTTTACTCCATAGCATATAGCATACTCCAAGGTGATCTCTGCCTAACATATAAAGCTATGTCAAACCCAGAGCTGTTGGACATGCTACACCTAAAGAAATCCCAATAACTCTTGAGCTACACGCTCTTGGGACCTAAACCTTGGCACCACAATAAACAGGACATGCTGGAGGGATAGATTCCTGTCCCAGAGACTTCCTATAGTCTGGAACAAGCTACCCATCTGTGTCAAGCAAAGATCTTCATTAGCACTCTTCAAGAAAAATCTTGATGAGTGGATGGGTAATAGGAAATACACCCCGGGGATCACTTCTGTGTCTCTGCTGGACAGTGGCACAGGAAAATAACTTTCTTGGGTGGTGTAAGCCATGGAACCTTGCTGGCTGGGCTTATGTAGGCCCTTTGGCCGATAGCCTAGTATCTACCTATGAACCTATGAACCTATAAGATAAACTTCAGCAAAGTGCAAGGCATTTTCCCACCGGTGGTCATTCTCTTATAGCGGTCACAAGTGTCATTGGTGGAGCAGACAACATTTACTGTCATACACTGCCCTAGTGGCTAGTTCACTATTTTTAATAATGCACATTTGTACCTCTTGTATGGCAGTACTGTGTTTGCTGCTCACACTCACATAGTAGTCAGTTGTCTTTGCTGAGTGCTGAATAGTGTTTTCAAACCCAAGATGGTAGGGTGAACCATCTATTTTTTCTGTACCTCTCTATTTACTGGCTTGGAAAATAAGACTCAGCTTAATTTGAAGACTGATAAAGATGTACTGTGTTTTCTTTTGCTTCTTTTGCTGACTTTGCGTTTGTGATTGGTTGATAACAAATACAAGAAATATCTGTGGAATAGTCAATCTCAGGAGTATGTCCTATGGAAACAAACACTAATAAGAATAATAAAAAATAATCTTGTGAACTGAGCTAACTTCTGATCACCAATGCTTGTGACATAGTCGTAGAAATAGTAGAAATTATTTTATATAGAGGAGAAATGCTTGCTGCGGTCACAGCAGAAACATGGTGTGTGTGTGTGTGTGTGTGTGTGTGTGTGTGTGTGTGTGTGTGTGTGCGTGCCTGCGTGCGTGTGTGTGTGTGTGTGTGTGTGTGTGTGTGTGTGTGTGTGTGTGTGTGTGTGTGGTTGTGTGTGTGGTTGTGGTTTTGTGTGTGGTTGTGGTTTTGTGTGTGTGTGTGTGCGTGTGTGCGTGTGTGCGTGTGTGCGTGTGTGTGTGTGTGTGTGTGTGTGTGTGTGTGTGTGTGAGTCTATGTGTCTGTGCCTGTATGGGTGTTTTGGCTGTGTGTGCTGAAGGGTAAGACGTACAGGTCACAGACAAATGACACACTAGTCTGAAAGTAGAAAAACAATAACCGAAACAAATTGTTTGACTTAAATGTACTGCAGGGGTATCATGGTTTCAATGACACATCCAAGTAAAAACTTATTGCTAGAAAATAGTTGGACTGGACAGGGCAGAGTTTTGAGAAGAAGTGTAGTACTACAATCTGAACAAATTGTGGGTTCTGCATGTTCTACCTACATCCATGTGGATTTCTTTAAGGCATTCTGATTTTTTTGTCACCTGCCAAAAACATGCCCGGGGATTCATGAAGCTTGCGCCAGGCGCAGGCATAGCGTAGGTGGTATAACGCCAAATATGGCCGCCGAGCGATTCAGTACAATCCAATTCCACATGCATTACCAGCGTACGCCAAATCTGTGCAGCCCTTGGCACAGGTATGCTAATCAGCCCATGTGCAGTACTGCACCATGCAAATGAAGGTACATAGCAATTCATGAAGTGGTGCAGGCATAGCGTAAGCCCACAGAAATGTAAACCAAAAAAAAAACGGTTTACATTTTGCCAAACAGAACATCGGAGCTATGAAAGCGGACCAGACTCATGTATTACAAAGTTAACAATGGCTAAATATACAGCCAATGGCATAAGAAACGATGCACAACACTTAAAAAACAACATTTAATGTCATGTCCACAGTAACGCAAAGTACAACCGCAGGGCATGTGTGTGCAAATGGAAACACAAAGAAAATATACACAAATGTCATAAAATCGCAATGTAATACAAATCATGATTTCACAATAATACTCAATGGTATGCATGGTACACCACAACCAAGCTGCAAGGGTTGCTAAGGGTCTGTGACAGTGTTCGGCGTGGTAACTATGAATTAGTAGTCAATGCAATGCAAATGAGGCAAGTAATAGTGAATTGCAAATGTCCCACTGGACTAAGGATGTACCATACGGCGCAGCGCTACAACACCGAGGAGTGGTTTGGAGGTATACATGACATCAGCAGTGGGGTGTGCCACTGTAGCTGTAAGCACATTGGAGCAATGCAAATCCAGCTTGCTCGTTGCTAAGCAAAGCCGCAGGATAGGGGTGGGGATGTAGGTATAGCATTGTTTAGCTGAGAGCACATATGGTGCCCGAAAGCACATGTGTACGTGGATGAAAACGTGCCCGAAACCCGGTAAGCAGACGCACGCGCCGCACACCATAGCTCAAACAGGAAGGTTAGAGGAAGAAAATAAGGAAATGCCGCAGTAGGGTAATTGGAGTACAACTGAGCAATTAACACCTATTAACTCACAGTGGGCAATCGACGGCAGCTAACAAGTCTGCTCGCAGCAACCTGCAGAACAGGATAGGGGAGGTGTCGGACTGCAAAGAAAAGAGAACTGTCATAGCAGAGCAAAGCAAACCTGCAGTAGATCGGCCACAGAACACATGTCGTAAGATAAGCCAGGTTTTGGAAAGTACAAATGAAAGCAGGCTGCTGGATGCATGCCAGAAAATGGGAGGGGAAACATTAAGAAATGTTAAGGGAAGGACAAGAGGTAATCCACGGCAGCCAAATGTAATTCAACACCAAAGGCACCACAATAGCAGTACCTGTGGTAAAACACATAAGATACCCTGTAGCTCCGAAGGTACATACACATCCTATGACATCATCAGTTTTCACAGCACAGTAGTATAAAGTGTGAAGGCACCTCACACAAACCTGTGTATTCCCAAACACTGCACCATTGGTGTAAACAGATGGGGAACATTTACAATGTACATGTTGGGAGCTGCAGTAGCTGTGATTCATCACCATGTGTTAGAGACTGAAGGTGTTGTGAAGGATGATGCTGACAACCACCGCAGGCTCTGGAGGAGGAGAAGAGTGTTCAGACCAAGGGTAACCTACCAGGGGCTACATGATCTGGAGATAGTAGAGCGTTACAGGGTGGACAGGGATATCTTACCGCAAATAGTTGAGCTATGCAGGCCACACCTGAGATCCAGAAACAACAGAGGGGAACCCATCCGAGTGGACACGAAGGTATGTGTAAGCTTGTGAATACTAGCCACACGTACCATTCAAAGGCCAACTGGAGATATAATGGGGATCTCACAGGCATCAGCATCCAGTGTACTACACCACTTCCTGGATGCTATGTTACCACATGCCAATGAGCATATATACTTCCCCCGAACTCAGGAGGAGTTGGCCATCAATATGCGTCTTTTCCACCAGGTGGCACACTACCCGGAGGTATTGGGTGAGATAGACTGCACACACATACATATCAAGTCACCACCCAGTGAGCATGGTACGCGCTACATAAACCGCAAGGGATACCACTCCATCAACTGCCAGGTTGTGTGCAATGCCCAGGGCATTATTATGGATGTGTGTGCTGGAAGCCCTGGAAGCTACCATGACTCCCACATCTGGCATGCCTCACAGCTGTATCAGGTATTTGTCAGGGGGGGCATCCCACATGGCCACCTTGTGGGGGATGCTGGCTATGCACTGGAGCCGTGGATGATGACTCCCATCAGAAATGCACACACACCCATGCAAGAACGCCATAATGAGGCACACGCACAAACCAGAATCATCATAGAGTGTGTGTTTGGGATGCGGAAATCACGGTTCCATTGCTTGGACATATCTGGTGGAGCCTTGCAGTACTCTCCAGGCACGTGTGCCCACATCTTCATAGTATGTGCCATGCTACATAATATGATCCTGCGGAAACAGCTGCAGCAGGGACATAATGGTGAAGGCCCTCATAGCCCACTGCAATTGCCAAGGCCATCACAGGCACAGAGAGATTCAGACCACAAACACCCTGTGCCAGCTCCAGTAGGCAGATGGAGGCATGCCCAATATGACCACGCCTTGACAAAGAGGGAACATATAGCACATACACTGACAGAGTAGGCCCCTTCGGACTGACACACTTCTCCACCTGCACACACAGTAAACTGGATGGCACACACACACGGCCACCTGTAAAGTGTAATGTACAGGTGGCCTACTGTGTTAATTCTACATAGGCAGCCCTCAATCATTGCACACACAACAGCTATTGGAACAAGGAATGTCAACACCTGAACAGTACACGCACCTAACAGCATATGTTGATACTGTATGTATAGGTTCCTAGGTACATCGGTAGGTACATGCCCGATTGTCAGAGGCCATTCACCAACCGAGGCAAACAGTGTCTGCTGTCACCACCACATCGATTAACCAACTGTCCCTCAGTGGAGCAGAGGCAATTGCGGGATCCATGTGTGTAATCACTGTTCCCCACACACTCTGCATGGCTTACCTGGTGTGTTAATGAGGGACTCCATATAATATAATCAGGGATGTAGTGGCAAAGCATGGGGAGTACCCAGGACAGGTATCTGTCACCCCAGCATGCTCCACCTATGGTTGTGTGAAGGTGTAGCACATTATAGTGTGTGGCTCACTGTGACATACATTACCAATGCTGGAGCACATCCATTAAACATCACTTGGACATGCCATTAATAGGTCTCATCCATATGTAAACTCACTGAGTTACACATTTGATTGCAGTATGGAGTAACAGCCATAGTACAGTCTACATACAAAACACCATAACATGTGTACAAATCCCAGATGCCCAAGTGGTAAATGCACTGACTGTCGTGCATGTTCCGGGTCCCACGTCCTGCAAGGGATGTTACGTAATGCCGAAGGCACGAATAAAGGATGTTGGATGCAGGTCATCAGATCAGGTTTAGCACATGTCAGTGGGATTATGCATTGGCAAGTGCTGGTAAGCGTTATTTAAACATGAATATACGAATATGTGAAAAATAGGGCTAAGCTTTTCTGAATATCGCGCAGATCATGGTCAACGATGTCCAAAACAGGTGGAACTAGCATTATTCACCCCTGTACTAATAGTGCCTGCTCTGAAGAGTAAAACAACCACTGCCAGGAGTAGAACACGAGTAGAACACGCAATCATGTACACAATCACCTAACACTAAGCTACCTGAGATGTACCAACGGCAGGTGTGTATTGTGACAGGTTAAAACACAAACGTGCGGAGTCCAGGAAACAGTATACACCGACATGTACACAACGAAAGGTGTGTTCTCCCTTTCACTCTCTCTCTCTCTATATATATATATATATATATATATATATATATATATATATATATATATATATATATATATAAAGGGTGATAGAGGGATATAAGTTGATATATATGTATTCACCTATATCTGCAAATATATAGATAGGTCAATGACATGTACACAACCATGGAGGTACAAATAAATAGGATACTGCCAACTATCGAATGTGTCACATACTGACACGCTTAATCACGAGGCTGAAAGACCGAAAGACCACAGTACCGGAACACTAGAACCAAGAGTAATATTATCACGATGTTAAGGGACATTTAGTTATCACTGCCAGTGCTGCGGTCCAGGTAGGTACTGTGTTCAACTGTGTTTGTGATTGCTGTAGTCTGTGTATGTGTGTGTTGAGGGTGCCGTGTGCATTTCTGTGGGACTGTAATGTGTGTGTGTGTGTGTTTGCATCGTGTGTCTGTTAGTGCTAACTCGGAGGTAGATCATTATGGTAGGTGTGGTCATAGCTGACCGTAGGCATACGGTTACCATCTGTCCCACTTTAAGAGGGACAGCCCCTCCCTGGGCAGTTGTGTCCTGACAAAATATATTGAAAAGGGCAAATGTCCGAGATTGTAGGACATAATTATGTCCCATATATTATGTAATAGTTGCATTAAATAGTTATGCCTGTATGTAAAATACGTAAATGTTACATGAAACATGATAAGTAGCTAAAGTGCTTCAAGAATAAGTATGTATTCAGGATAAAAGTATGTTCTGTCCTGTGTACTGACTGTGGCTATGTGTCGGCTTGGAAACACCAATGTGTGTCCTGCAAATGTCCCACTATGGCCATTTGAAAAGGTGGCAACCCATGCCAAAGAGGTTCAGTCACCAACACAACTGCAATGAGTGCAAATATCTGTGACAGAAATACACAAGACAGCTGTCATTTAGTAACATCCCCTTACATATCGATGTATTTCCGGAGATATTGAAGTATCAACCTCACCTGCATGCTATATAGAAACCAATTAACAATGGCTCAATGTATAAGCCTGTAACAACCATAGTTTCTCAGTCTACTAAATGATAGGTCTTCAATTAGGGAAGGAGCCCACGCCCATATATAGAATATGTAGAAATGCAGTCCCCACAAACCTGTATATGCTATGTACACCCACCTGCATCTTCCCCACATCCGAAACAATTGCAATACAGACTGTAATAACATCACAAACATCCACTCACTCAATTACATCTGCAGAACCGTTAACATACCTCGTGAGAGACACATTTGTAATGGCGCCATGTGAAATAGTAGCTGTTGTATAATGGAACAGATGGCAATGTTACAGGTTTTGTTTGCAGTAGTCCCTTATCAGATGGTTGAGATGACAGGTACACTCACATGTAGAACCACATACTCTAGCCATCACACACAATCCACGGGGGACATGAATTCAAAATATCCGTGTCTCTTCAAATAGCAGTTGCAATTCCTCACAACAAAACACATACAGGCCATCTCCCCGAAGGTAGGGCAAAAGGGCAATTCCCAAGTGGAGAATTCAATTATACCCCACTGTTGCCGCGTAATTGGCAAATGGAGTAGCAGCACAGCTGATGTGCATGTAATAATTTACTCAGGAACACCAATTGGCGGCAGGATACCACATGTTACAGGTATCGACGTATATGGGGATGCCTTGCCATACATTCAAACTGTAAGCTCATACCATAGAACCGTTTAAACAGTAAAGGTGTAAGAGAGATATTTTACGAAGACTCGGAAACAAGGTATGTAGAACACTCAGTATGTCAGTATATGTAGAGCCTGTTTTGTAGTAATTAAAGTGTACGCAATGCATAAAGTGGGAAAAGGTATTATGTAGTGATGTCTTGTTGAGCATAGTAACGCTTGTAGAAATTGTGTGTCCTGCTGTGGGCCACAAGGTAAACATCTCATACACCACAAGAGATGCTACATGAGGGCTTTAAATGCAACAATTCCACACCACCCGCCGTCAGTGGTAGGGTTTGTCCAACAAGTACGTGCCATAGCAGGGGATAGTATATGTTGATATACTGTCACAGTAGGCATTTGTAAGGGCATATAATGAGAATAACATGCCTAGGGTGGCCCTGCTGTGCAAGTATGCTTAGCATTATGGGATAATGTTTAAAATATGTGTAATGTACAGTATTGTAGGTAGATATGTCAGATATTTTACACAGCATAACTGTTATATCATGCAAGCAAAGGGTATCGTCTATTGGCATGTAGAATACACAATAACAGGATACATAAGGCTTGTAGTCACGGGACACTGTAACAGCATGATAGCTAATTGAAATGGAAGAGCTACTCAATTATCCATGCACAAAGGACATGTAATAGCTTCACAGGTTCATAGTGAGGTACTATGCTGTCTGGCCAAGTCCATGTGTAAGCCCAATGACAGCATTTTCACTGGCGGCACCTCCCTAGGGTAGTGTCCTGTCTGTGAACAGCAGAGCCATGTGTTACCTGCACCCGTGTACAGTACAGCCATTGCAGTGATCCTTGGTGTACATGTGTGTCTCCCATCCATCCATCGAGGTATCTCATGAAGAGTGCTAGTGAGTGTCCCTGCTTGATGTACATAGGAAACATGTTCCAAAGCATGGTGAGTGTTTGGTTCAGGAATGTATCCCTCAAGCACATCCCACTCATCGTTGCATTTGTGCACAAATCCATGAGCATGTTGCTCTCAGTGGCCTTTGCTTATGTTGCTTATGTGGAGTATATCCATTAATATTGTTGTGGACATGGGGCCTGTATGTTCAGCAGAGGTCACCCCTGAATATGCAGTATGCAAATGTGTACAGTCGTGGTGTCCTTAGTTGTGCCGCATACATCATCCTTCGGAGGTCAATAATCCTCATGGTGTGCAAATGTTGTGGTATGTAAAGCCATTGCTGTTCCGTAAGGTACACCCCAAAAGGGGTGTTGTACCCCTGAATGTGTGTCATACATCAGGAGTATAGAGGTACAATGGGTGCCTTTGTTCCAGCTACAAACCCATTACAGATAAGGGTGGCCACATAGAAGGATATCCACACCACATTGGCAATATGGTTATCAAAGGAGTGGGTGCTATATACGTGTGTACTAAGATCCCATATAATGTCACATGTATGTAGGGGACTACCACCTATGTGACAGTCAGTGGGTGATTGGTGTAATCCAAAGGGGATGTCTATGCACCTTGTGTTATGCAGCTTGAGGCCATGTTATTGACATCAGGTATCCGTCACAGTGACACCCATATGGAGGGTGTCTGTATCAGCTGGTGGATCACTCATGGCTCCTTGTTTGCAGTCATCTTGAAACCTATTCAGGGAAAGTCCCTCTGTGCTAGCCTGTACCTCAGGGAAGCATATACCGAACATGAGGGGCCCTATGACCAAGGACTGTGGTATGCCAAGTGTAACTGAATTACTGTAGGTACCATGGTATGCTACCCTCATTGTGTGGGTCCTGTCTGTGAGCCACTTTGCATAACATCCCAAGACGTAGGGGTCGATGTGCAGGTGGATGTGTATGTTGTCAATACCAGAATGGAGAATGGTGCTGAAAGCCAATGAGAGGACAATGTAGGCTGTGTGGACCCCCTTACCATCATCAACTACCCTGGTAACTGTATCAAAGGAGTCCACCAGGTGTAGGAGCCATGGTCTGGCCCTAACAAATCCAACCCAGGTGGCATCAAAGGTCTGGAGGCCACCAATGTCTCTGTGAATGACTTCCATGATGATGTGCCCCATAGCCTTGCAGAATAGTCCAGTCAGGCGTATAGGGCAATAGTCCCTGTGGTTCATTGTGGTGCCACCTATGTGGAGTGTGATGACTGTTGCTGTGCGCTATTCAGGGGCCACAATGTCTGATACAAGGCTATTACTGAATCTGGTGGCCAAGTGGGGAGCCATGTCATTCTGAGGTTTGTGTAAATCACAACCTGGGATGTTGGACAGTCACATGGAGTCTGTGTTCCAGGCATTAGAGAGTGCAGGTTGGAACTGCGTAGTTGTGACCGCAGGGACTCTGCATTTTTCCTGTATGGATTTTGGCCCTGTAGGGAGTGAGAGGGTGTAAAGTTAGCATTGAACCTATCTGCCAGGATGTTGCCAATAGCAGTCTGTCTGTAATGTTCCTGCCTAACCGTCGTATGTCAGAGCAGATGTGGGTATTGCCAATGAGTACTGACATACCTCAATAATGCTTTGTGGTAGTCCTTGGAATGTGTCGCAGTAATGTTTACGTAGCTAGCTTTGGAGGATGTGATAAGGGATCCCGGATTCCTACTGAGGCTGACCAGTGAGCTACCCCACCCATGGGATTGTACTCCACTTTGCAACAGCCACCACCTTCTGTTGTACATTATGTGCATGGAACTGAACTCCCAGAGTGGCATCTGTTATCTGGTGGGTACCATCATGGCTCTGTTTGGGATAGCATGATCCATGCAGTCGTGTAAGTGCTAATGAAGTGCACTGGTGTATGTTTCAGCATTTGTAAGTGCATTGTCCATCTGCACGGGTGTCATGATGTTTACTACTGCTGTCATAAGACATCTGAAGTAGGCATTGTAGAAATCTTCAACTGTGTATTCTGTGAAGGGTGTGGTGCCGGGATGTAGATAACAAGGGTGATTAGCATATGTTCAGAAACTACCAATGAGGGGATAACCCCAGGTGTGGAACACCAGTCACATGTTGGTAATGTCCATGTCTAGGATATTGTTGGTCTTGGTGGTGGTGTGTATGGGTTGATCCAGCCAAGTGGAGGTTATGAATCCCAGAAAGCATTGGCCTAATGTATCGGTACATGAGTAGGCATCCCAGTTAAGTGTGGGGTAGTGTCAGTCTCACATCAGTAGTACCTGTCTGAACCCTACTGTCCAGTACACCAAGAAATGAGGGCCAGTAACCGTGGGGTATGTTGTTGAATCCATAGTAAGTTACAATGTGTATAGCAGTTCTGGCCATAGTTAGTTGCACGTGGATCACCTCTGATGCATTGTGCTAAGGAACCAGCCTGGAGGTGTGTACATCCTTGTGAAATATGGACACACCTCCACCGTGGGTGTTCCGGTCCTGGTTACATGACTGAAAGGTGTGGTGTGCATGTCACCTGTCAGTGCAGGTGTGCTCTCAGAGCCTAGAGGCAGGTCCCAGTCACTGAAGAGATATCGAAGTGGTCCATTATAAGGAGTGCCCTGCCTGAGTGCATTAGAGATGAAGATGTCAAGCATTGAGTAACAGTACCCCAGGTTTTGCTTGCCTGTTCCTGTTTTGGTGGTGAATGTTACTGGAAACTGTCCAACACAGGCAGTATAGGAGCAGTAAGAGCCTTACATGTTATCTGTACTCCCAGGGCTGACAGGTGCAGGTCATCTGTGCCAAAGCATCGTGTTTTGTTGACCATGTCATTCAAAGCAGACAGATACTGGATGCCTGTGGAATCACAGCAGAAGCATAGGCAACTGTTGAAGTGAAACATTCAGTCGTTGTACAGTGGTATCAGTCTGGATGAATGCAGAATGCTTCTCAGTGCTTGGGCGATACCTTCTGGGCTAGAAGACCGGAGAGCTATTGCATGTCCCTGTACATGTAGTCCAGGAAGTTACATCTCAGGGCAGTCACACTAACATGGAGAATGGCAGTCAAATTGTACCTGGTGAGGTGTGACATGGGTGCATAGGTTATGTTGTGGATCCTGTAACCCGACAGCCAGATGTAAGTGACTATCTCCTTGTGTAGCCTGCTGAGTAGGACATCAGTGTGACCGCCTACAGAGTCACCTATGACTGGTGTGTTGGGTAGGTTATGACACCCTATTGGCTGTAGTTGATGTGCACACATGAGTCTGTGGGCTATAAGTAATTGGTGTTGTGTTTGGTGATGGGGGCTGACTCTGTTGCCTACACAGAGAGTATGGAGAGGTTCTGCAAATGTTGCAGTCATACTATGTGTGGCCTGTGGTGGTGGAGATCTAGTGAGACTATGTGATGAGTGGGGTGTGTTGCAAATGTTAAACGTCCCCACATGAATGTCAGGTTCAGTCTGGGTTGGTGAGAGCATTACTCCCAGCATGGCTACATATGTGCATCTCCCACAAGCTGTAGTGTCGTATGCTGGGAGGTGAGCATTGACTGTGTACATGAGACAATTGCTGTATTGCCTCATGTTTGCCATATTCATCATATAGACTGGCAATAAAACTGGTAAGTGACACTTGGACATGCCTGTGTATTCAACCATGTCTCACAAGGTATGTGAGTTATGTGTGTACAACAGCTGTTGTACTGTAAGCAAGCTGGAAATGTAAGGACAGACAGTGTACCTGTAAGAAATGAGTTGGAATGTGTGCTATATTAATTAGTACCTCATGAAGTGCTTACATGTTCTGAACAAGTGCTAAGCATGAATATGCAATACAGATAGGGTGCTGGATAATATAAACCCACTGCAACCCACAAGCGGAGACACCAGTCATAATTAGAGGCACTGCACTATTACCCTGCTGAGTATGGTCTGCAAGTCTATGAACCTTTATCAACGTAGATGTTAGCAGTAGAGATGTGGATGACAGTACGGATGATTTCACACTGCATAGCATACTGGTGACAGGTCATAGGACATCACCCATACTGTGTTCCAGCTATACTGAGTATACTAGATGTACCTTCGTATGTCACAGGGGTGGTCTGCCAGTGGCCTGTTGACAGAAGCAACACTACAAAAGGTGTCTGAGTGACACATGCATATCAAACCAGTGGCAGCTACAGTAAAACAGGGTTAATGTTTTGTACTCCCCCCTCATTGTAGTCCATACCACACAGACAAATGGGAGGCATCTGCATATGTAAGGATGTGAATGGCCATGACCTAGGAGCAATAGCTGTCTCAGTGTTGTGGACAACATACAGAATGGGCTTTGTGGGTGAGGTGCGTGACATATGTGCACAATCTGACAGCTGATAATAGCATTGTCACCGCTAGGTGAATAACCCTGTACCCATTAACTACCACCTAGGCAGCGGTCAACATTATGGACACTGCGTGTAAAGGATGATGCTGTGCAGTTCACCTCCCTGAGCTGGTGACATCTCCAAGCCTATTAGATAGTCATACGAGGTACCCATGTCATGATAGGGTGCCATCCATGAGCATGGAGATCATTGGACAGGCATACTCAGCACTCTGGTGACCAATATCGGATCACATATCACCTTTCAGGGGCATTGGCCATGCGTGGATGGGCGATACCAGCCTTCACAATCTTCACCTCCACTATGCAGCATGCTGGCTACCTTGCATAAAAACATGTGCTACACTGTGATGTTGGACATGCTACACGTACATATCCTGATCCGAAAGACATACGTCATGGACAGCCACTGTCCTACAATGATCGCCACATGCTGGACAGATCCGTGTGCCATACATGTTACATACTCCTGCCATACCATGCGACCCTGTCCATCAAAGCTGCACATGTCATCTCTGTCAAACATGGTGCGATGACCGCATGGTAGATGTATCATTAACTGTCTGGATCAGTAATGTGGCACTGATGTACCTGGCGGTGGCAAAATGGCTGTTGAATACAGCTAGAAAACCTTGCCCGTACATGCCATGGTTGATAACCATCCCTGCGAATAATGTCCGGCTAGCCGTTGTCCCATGTGTATCACATGTGCAACACAGGTGATACGTGGCAGGATGTTGAACTGCTGTACAGTGCCATGTAGATGTATATGGCAAAACACATGCATGTAATGGTTTCCATGTGCATGTGTGCATTGTCACTGCTCATGTCCATTAAGGCAGTGTATGTGTTGATATGTGACATATACACAGCATCAAGGTCAACAGCATTACTGTGGACACATACAGGCATGTGCTGATAGGTAAGAACACCAGTACAGGCAAACAGACATGCCCACATCAAGACAGCATTCACACTGAGTATGAGCAATGTAATGAGGTGACACACATATATGGTAATGATATCCAATGCACAATAGGTGTTACATGTGTGTGACACAAACATGTCAGTCGTGTCAGTGTCATGACGATTTTTAAAGGTAACTGTTCATATGTACTAGATTTAATAAAAATGTATGTGCAGCTGTATCTCTGTACATCTCTGTGATACTGTGACCTGTCTTCATCATTATGTCTTCCAGATAATGCCTCATTCACGCCTGCCAGCATATAGCCGCCAGGAGAATGATGCCCTCATCCTGTACCTCCATGATAACTATGAGGTGTTGTTCAGCCATGTGCCACAGCATGCCCAGCAGCATGACGATCTGTGGCAGGAACTACACAGGAGGGTTAATGATGTGGGTGGCCATAACTGCACCTACCAGCAGGTGCGCAGACACTGCATGGACCTGATACGGCATACAAAATAGCATGCCAATGCATTCGTCAGGGAACAAGGTGGAACAGGTGGTGGGCCACCAACCCAACCCTCACTCACACACACCGAGGAGCTACTGGCCAGCCTGGGGACACCCTCAGAACAGCATCCACAAACAGTAGCTGCCATTGTGGAGGTGGGTGTCTCCCAACCACTGAGTCTGGAGTTGCCTGGTAAGTCACTAATGCACATATGACTATTATATCCCATTTAGTTGCATGTGTCACTGTACAATATGTAATGTAACATCATATGCAAGGTATGTTTACACACATGCCGCATACTATAGTTTGCTACCCTGTGTATGCACACATGTACATACTATATGCTATTGTACAGGCGAATGTGTTAACATGTACAGTGCACCCTGTAGGTGTCATACAGTCATGGATAATGTTCAAACCGCTGTGTCACCCCTATACAGGTACCTCTGGCGTGCCGCACAGACATCAGTCTGTTGCAGGTGAGACAGTTATCAGTATCAGGCATGTTAATGCATATATCTATTTGCCATGTGGCCAGTTAACACATGTACAGGTCGCATCTGTCATCAAGCACACTGGCTACCCATGTGCAATATATACAAACTAAATGAAACACCGACATGAAACCACAGTATCTGTCATTGCTAGATGTGTGGACAGCTGTGCATACAACGGTGGAGGTGTTGTTCAATGTAGGCATATGTACTATACATTGGAACAACACATGTGTGGTATCAAACAGTACCACACAGTGAGCTGGGATGTGGGCAGCCCACAGGATTCACCATTATGTAATATGCCCCTGCAATGGGTGCACACATTGTGATGTGCCATCTGACAAGTCCTAGACATGTAGTGTTCCGGCTGCAATATTGTCTCACTATCCCATAATACATACCCCACATACCAAACATACAACCCTTTGTCTGCATAACCCTGTGGGCAGTGACATATGTGACATCTATGGGTGTATGTCATATGGGACAACACAGACATGTGAGATAGACGGCCATCACAAAGATTTGGCCAACACATGTTCACACATGGCCATGGAGGATGGCCAGAGACATGTAGCCACACAGTAGATGTGATGTGTATACACCCTGTTGCACATTGTCCACACATGGTCCAACTATAGCCTTTGTTGAATAGTTATATAGTTGATGTGGAACACTGGACATCCTAAAAGCCTGTGCACAGCTTGTGGAGGTGTCATTTAATTCAACCATATAAGATGTGTTGAACATCATGACTGTGTCATAGCATGACAGTAGTCACCTGTACAGCTTCCACAGACATAGACACCACATCAGGCCACAGATACCATACATTTCCCTTGCTGCTGTTGGACATCACTGTCAGCCATGCACCTCGTGTGTGTGGTACATCAATGTCATGTGGGCATGGTGTATTGACAAGTCTGCCATGTGTGGACACTGTTGCTAGGCAGCTAAGACATGTTAGTAGTTGTGCAGGGGTGTCATCCGTAGGTCTGTTAGTGACCTGTCACATGACACAGCATGGTTTAGTGTGTATACACCTCAGTGACGTGGGTCACAATCCACAGTATTTATGTCGTGTTTGCACGCAGTCATGGCTATGCACTGTGTGTGTATTACACATTGTATAGCAATATAGGCACCTCATGATGCCATGCAATGGCACAGTGTCTGTACTTCACACTGTATAGCAATGTAGACACCTCATACTACCCTTCAGTGCTCATGCACATCTGCTAAAAGTGCTTTCTATCTGTAGGGCATACAGACAACACTGCAATGTGATACCCATTACACTGCTGAACATGTGTCATGACACCATTGTGTCAGACATGTATGCATGTCAATGCACACGTCCGTAGATTACATGTCATACTACATGTCAAGGTCACATCAGCCATGTGTATTGTTAACCGGTGCTGGTCTACATGGTGTATCACAGGGATGCATGCTTACTACCATGTTTGTGTGAACTGCATGGCTTCTGATATGACACCTGCTGGGAGGTATGCTAACTACCACTATTAATGTCTGAGCTGCATGCCGTCTGCTGTATCACATGCATGCTGCATGCCGTCTGTCAAATCACATGCATGGTGAGTCAGTGAGTCAGTGAGTGTCAATGAGTGTCAGTGAGTGTCTGTGTGTGTCTCTGTGTGTCTGTGTGTGTCTATTGTAATGTAGAGTCTTTCTTTACATTCACAGGTGATGTAGGTGCATTACCCTCCTGCGGTTCATCTGATGTTAGTGTCCCCACAGATACTAGCAGTGATGAACATATGCATGAGGTACAGGCGGGGTTGTCAAGGGCTGAATCTGTGCCAATGGTTGCCATCCCAGCTATGCCCCCCTCTTCCCCGCACACAGTACTCATGCCAACACATACCCCATCACCAGTGGCCATAGAGGAAGGACAGTCAGCATGTGTTAGCTTGGAACAGGAATGTGTGGTGGCTACAGAAGGTGTGTCTCCACATCATGGTGTCAGTGTAATGACTGCAGATGTGCCACACAGGCATGTGGCCAGTCCTGCTCGTAGGAGGACCTCTGGCAGACATGCACCTGCAGGACAGAGCACAGCAGCTGGTGTCACCAGACGCATGTTCCAGACTGCAATGGTGGCACAGGCACATGCTGAACGGCAGAACACAGAAGGGCAGAGGCTTCAGAGAGCTGCTATCCGTTCTTTAAACAACAACATCCAGGCATTGGCAAATGCTCAACAGGAGATCGTTGATGTTCTGGACAGGCGATTGGGTGACATGGTTGGAATCCTTGACCATGGCATGGCAATCCACGAGAGTGAGCTCTCTTTGCTGGAACATCTTTTAGGAGTGAGGCGTAGGCCACGTGGACATAGGCCAGCTACACCACCTGGTGCAGGTCAATGTGAATGAGCCACCTCACATGCCCGCTCCCACAGTGCCGGCAGCAGTAGCAGTGCAGCCGGTGCTGCGCTGTCCACACCAGGACACAGCAGGCCATGTGGACATGGCCCTGGACATTTCCAGTGGGGACACAGTTCCAGTGGACATGTGTCATCGGACAGTAGCCAATCTGTACTTCTGCCTGGTAGTGCCCGTGCAACCCCTGGCAGGCACAGGTCACGTGGCCATGGCCAGACACAGTGAGCTGTACATCCTGGTCTGTACAATCTGGAGCTGTCAATAATACTCCTGTGTAGGCTGGACACATGGCAGAACTGTGTGCACACATACACGCACACAGCAGAAACATCTGTAGGGCACCACAACACCCACATGCATAACGACCACACATGTCCAATCAGATCACCGTCCCTAACCCACGTACATGATGTCATCCACTGATGCAGCCTATGCCCTGGCAAACATTATCACCCTGTGCATATGATGATGCCTGTGCCGCATCTCTGTCATCCACACCATCGGTGCAGGGACATGCTCATATGGTCTGATGCACAGGGTGAACAGAATAGTGAGAAGTGTATATTACATTTGTTGTGTACTGTTGACACGCACCAGACATACCATGTAGTACAGGTTTAGAATGCATTGTTATATGTTCACAGTATGTGTCTTGGTAACAACAGTATCAGCATGTTGGTAATGATGCCCTGCATCCCTCCTTAAGGTCTAATTGCATGTGCCATTATGTTACAGTGTTTGCAGCTAGGGTGCATTGTTGTATGTTCACAGTCTGTGTCTTGGTAACAACAGTAACAGCATGTTGGTAATGATGCCCTGCTTCCCTCCTTAAGATCTACTTGCATGTGCCAATAAGTAGCAGTGTTTGCAGTTTCCCATGTGTAAATGTGGAGTACTCACAGGCATGTATGGCAATACCAGCATGCTATACGTAGCCTCAACTTCACTGTTAGAAAAGCTACCATTCCACAGATGTCCACACATCTACTGATCCAGAAGCATGTGAGCTGTTCAATAGGCTACAGTGGCTAGAGACGTGACATCCATACCAGGTCACATCACAGGTATGGTGATATGGTGCGGGGGGTTTACACAACGGCCTGGCTGATGTCAACGTTAGAGGCCAGTTGATAGCATGAGGCCTCACTGTGTAGCAGTAATACACCGTCACATTACAGGATGAGAACACACGCAGACCATACAAAGAAACACACAGTAACATGACCACACTCACGGGGTCAACAACACTATAACGCACACTTGATAGTGTTGAGATGAGGACCCCTGCCTATGTGGTAACCACCTTCACAGTACTGTGCACCTACATGACATGACACAGAGAATGAACATGTACAGGTAGCCAGTAAGGCTGAGACCGATGGCATCAACAGGGTAGTAGACTGCATCACCATGCGGGGTTAGGGATCCTGTCTGTTCTGTATGGTAGCATACACCCTCACTCCATGCACCAGACAGCCATAGATACATACACACACACACACACACACTGTGGAGTCCACAAATGTCATTCACATACAGATAGCTGACATGTGTGTGATACACACACCACCCCTGCCTACGTCTTGCTTTCTACACTGCAGTATGTACAAATCTCTACAACAGTGTACAGGGGTGTGTAACAATTGGGATGTATTCCCCACCATATGTGGCATATATGGTCACACAAGCAAACACACATGGCAGTACTGTGAATCATACACCTGCTATATGATGATACGTCTGACAGACATGCAGCTGTATCGGCCACATTATGTGTACCAACGCTACCTTTGGCAATTGTGCTGCTATATGCACATGGGAGGACGTAAATGTTACAGGTGTCAAGTGATGTACAGTCAGTTACACCCTGACCGCTGTGTAGGTTGTATGTCTTCACCTTCAAGTAACAGTAACATAGCATACTGTTTGCACATGTAATGGTAGGACAGCTTGTGACACACCTGTGATCTGTCTTCAGCAAACATCCATCTGCAAAGGTGGACCACCACTTTATGTACACACATCCATCCATACCTGATGTACATCATACCGTACTGTCAGTATTTCACCATATACAGGTGTCAAGGATGGGGCTGCATTGCAACTGCGTGTTGTAGTTAGACACAGATGAACAACATACATCAGCTACTGCACATGCATGGTAGCTGCATGCACACCACTACATGTACATGTGTGTTGGTCCTACATTCCTGTCATGTAGCCATGTTTGTATGCATTGCAATTGGTGGACATGTGCGATGACATACATGACACATGGACTGTAGTATGATATGTTGGTTGTCATGGGCAACTATTACAGAGGGAATGTTATCTCAGTCAACATTGCTACCTTATGTACTGTTATCACTCAACAGCCATGGACCTACCTTCTATGTGCATGCATGTGATTGCTGTAGCCACTTGTCTGCACAGAGGACAGCAAAAGCTTTGCTATGTACATATGCGTTGTGTGTGTGTGGGCCATGTACATATCCACTGCGATTACATGCATGTCATATCCAAACATGAGTGTTTTCTGGTGTACAGCAACAGTCATCTGTTACAGCTGTGTAAGACCCAGGGCTCCTGTTATGTGTAGAGCCGACCTGGTTATGAACTGTGGTATCATTGCATTGCATACCACATGATGGAACCCTGTCAGTACATGTGTAGTCTGCACAGTTGCTGTAGACCCATGTACAGTCCACTGGTCATGAGTAACATGGTGGTGTAGCAATGTATGGATGTGTGTTGCTGGTGCAAGGACATGGTGATGTCCGAGGGCTATATAGTAGACTGTGGCATTTACTACTGTGATCTGCACCTGAGACATCTGTGATGGTCTGGTCAGTACATGTGAGTGGCCTTCATCTACGTGGGGACAGTAACACCTGGAGCTGTCTGTCACAGTCTTATGGCCTACATGTCTGTATCTGAGGTATACGGTGGTAGTGCTATTGTGCACAACTGTGCCATATGCCAGGTGTTCCTCACTGCAGAGATGTCCGTATTCCCCATTGTTGGATCTGGATTGTCAGCTGTGATCACGAATGCTACACAGCTAGCACTGACGACCGGTGTCAGATGTGTGTAGTGCAGTGCTCATGCTAACAATGTTCACTATCGAAACACTGTGCCCTTCCGTGTTTAGAATCCGTGTGCATACAAGACAGCCCTTCGCTACGACTAAGTGTGTGAGCATGCCCAGTAAGCCGTTGTGTAGATGGACACACAGTACATTCCAAACTGTGCCCTTCTGTGTTTAGAATCCGAGTGCATACAACACAGTCCTTTGCTACTACTAAGTGTGTGAGCATGCCCAGTATGCCGGTGTGTAGGTGGACACACAGTACATTCCAAACTGTGCCCTTCCATGTTTAGAATCCGTGTGCATACAAGACAGCCCTTCGCTACTACTAAGTGTGTGAGCATGCCCAGTATGCTGTTGTGTAGATGGACACATAGTACATTCCATACGGACGTGTGCTACTAAGTGTGTGAGCATGCCCGATGACACCTTGTGTCAGTTATGTGCCTCTGTGTATGGGCATGACCATTGAAATCCTGTATAGCGATAGTGATCATCCAGGCAACAGATGTCCATACCCCACATCAGGATGGATTCCTACATTGAAAACACTGGGACTGTCTTGAAGAGTGTACTGTCTGTGGCGTGTCTCGTATCCATGTGGTGTTGTAATAGTGCTCCGTAGATAGGCAGTTGTCCCGCTCACACCACTGCTGTGAGTTTGTCTACTTCTACCTTGGGACAGTAATATGCTTTTAGAATGCTCCCTCTCCATACATTCCCTATCGGCGTCTTTGCCTTTGCTGATGATGTCATCCACCTAGAAGTATGCCTCTGGGAGTGCTGTGTTCCAGTAATCTCAGTAGTGCAATCTGTAACTGAGTAATGCTGTAGTGTGATAAGGTAGTTAGGTGTACGTTTGACTCCTGGCCCTGCCGAATGTGTGTGTGTGTTTCCAGCTGCCTGGGGACAGAGTAATGCTTTTAGATGGCTCACTCTCCATACATTCCCTATCGGCGTCTTTGCCTTTGCTGATGATGTCATCCATCTAGAAGTATGCCTCTGGGAGTGCTGTGTTCCAGTAATCTCGGTAGTGTGTTCTGTAATGCTGTTGTGTGATAAGGTAGTTAGGTATATGTTCGACTCCCGGCCCTGCCAAGTGTGTGTGTGTGTGTGTGTGTGTGTGTGTGTGTGTGTGTGTGTGTGTGTGTGTGTGTTTCCAGCTGCCTGGGGACAAAGTAATGGTTTTAGACGGCTCACTCTCCATACATTCCCTGTCGGCGTCTTTGCCTTTGCTGATGATGTCATCCACCTAGAAGTATGCCTCTGGGAGTGCTGTGTTCCAGTAATCTCAGTAGCGCATTCTGTAACTGCGTAATGTTGTAGTGTGATAAGGTCGTTAGGTGTATGTTTGACCCCCGGCTCTGCCAAGTGTGTGTGTGTGTGTTTCCAGCTGCCTGGGGACAGAGTAATGCTTTTAGATGGCTCCCTCTCCATACATTCCCTATCGGCATCTTTGCCTTTGCTGATGATGTCATCCACCTAGAAGTATGCCTCTGGGAGTGCTGTGCTCCAGTAATCTCGATAGTGCGTTCTGTAACTGCATAATACTGTAGTGTGATAAGGTAGTTAGGTGTATGTTCGACTCCTTGCCCTGCCAAGTGTGTGTGTGTGTGTGTGTGTGTGTGTGTGTGTGTGTGTGTCTCCAGCTGCCTGGGGACAGAGTAATGCTTTTAGATGGCTCCCTCTCCATACATTCCCTATTGGCGTCTTTGCCTTTGCTGATGATGTCATCCACCTAGAAGTATGTCTCTGGGAGTGCGGTGATGCTGAAACTCAGTAGTGTGTTCTGTTACTGCATAATGCTGTAGTGTGGTAGACTAGACAGGTAGGTGCTCGATTCCACGGCATGGCAGGTGTGTGTGTTTCGCAGGTATACCCTATGTGATATCTGTGGGTGGCTAGCTGCATGATGTATTAAGTGTGTTTTGTTGCTGACCTATATAGTGTCCACAGCCCGCATATTCTGCCAAGACACTGGGTTGTCAACACATACATTCGCCAACAGGTCTGGTGAGTAAATGTCAGCAGCCCTACTCTTACCCTTAATACAGTCTGACCCATGTGACGCAACAGAACACACATGCCTTGATAGTAACAACACTACATGATGCAGGTGGCACATGTAGTTTCCTTTTCATGCCTGTCTAATGCTTTTCTGTCATGTGGTCCGCTGTTGTGATATAAATGCAATATCTACATATGTGTGTACATGTATATGTGTGTATGTATATCTATATATATATGTATACAAATAATATATATATGATATATGTAGATATAGAGAGATAGACATAGATATAAACATATATGTCTGGGGACATCAGCACTATTGAATGTTTGTGCTGGATGATCTGTACGTGATAACCTGGGATGTATGTATATCTGCCATGGCGTAGTGGTAATGCACATCGTCTGTTGTGTGCAGGGTCCTGGGTTGTAGTCATGTAGACACCGGTTATTTTGTTGCTGGGAAGACCATGGGACATCGAATATGGTGATAGTAAGGCACCTGTTACCAGTTGTGTATGGATCTGAGCGACACTAAGCAGTGGTTATTAATTTGGAGGTTCAGTATGGGTCATATAACTATCCATTAGAAGACTATACTATGCAGATGAGGTTGACAATAGTGTATCCCATTTATCCCCAGGGTGTGATGCAGATACCTGGAGTGTATGTGTGTAGTTAGTCGGGTGCAGGGCTCGAATATAGTTGACAGCATGGGAGGGGGGGGTCAGGCATACTGTACGTACATTGCAGAACTGTGCCTCGGGAGTGCTCCTGCCTTAGCACACCTAAGCTAGGGGTGTGTCTATACTTGCCTGGTGATATTGGGAGGGACAACAGCAGTAGTGGGGTAGTCAGGGTGTACAGGCTGCACAAACAGGTGATGATCAGCACAATCAGCACATGACATGGCCAGCCTGCACCTGAACAGTACGGTAATGTGAGCAAGCATCATACACACAGGTTTCTTCCGTACTCTACACCACCAGTGTATACCTGCGGGGACATTTCATGACACAGTCCAACCAAATGAGAAGCCTGCAGCAGGCAACATAGACCAACATGTGCAGGAGGCTGAGGGCAGTGAGGATGTGTATGCTGCCGAACATCCCTTACTGGGGTGACATAAGACTTTATAGACCTAGGGTGACTTACCAGGGGCTACATGAGCTGGGGATAGTGGAGCACTACGGGGTGGACAGAGACCTCATATAGCAGCTTGTTGACCTGTGCCTGCCACACCTGACACATCAAACTGGCCGAGGGAAACCCATCACAGTGGATACCATGGTATGTGTTGGCTTGGGTATACTAGCCACAGGTACCTCACACAGCACAACTGGGGATATCATGGGGATCTCACAGCCATCTGCATCCAGAGTATTGCGCCAGTTCACAGACGCCATGTCAACACATGCTAGTGAGCACGTACATGTCCTCAACACAAGTGATTAGTAGACCAGCAATATGCATCTCTTCAACCACATGGATGACTACCCTGGGGTACTGGGTGCTATAGCCTGCACACACATACACATCAAAGCACCACCCGGTGAGCGGGGTAGGGCCTACAGTCACTGCAGGGGCATACCCTCCAACAGCTAGGCCATATGCGATGGCCAGGGCATTAGATTGAATGTGTGTGCTGTCTGCCCTGGAAGCTATGATGATTCCGATATATGGCTTCTGACACAGCTGTACCACACCTTTGCCAATATGGACATCCCCTACAGTGTCCTAGTGGGGGATGCTGGGTAACCACTGGTGTCATGGCTGATGACACCCAGCAGCAATGCACACACACTGGAACACTCACACCATAATGAGGTGGATGCACAGGCAGGACATGTAATTGAGCATGTGTTTGGGATGCTCAGTTCACGGTTCTGGTATCTGGACACATCCGGTGGAGCCCTGCAGTATTCACTAGCTACATGCACACAATTTGTTATTGTATTTGCTATGCTACACATTCTGATCCTGCAGTAACAGCTGCTGCAGGAACAGCATGGGGCAGGGCCACACAGCCCAACACCACTGCCAAGGCCTGTACAGGCACAGTGTGACTTGGCGAAGGAACTACCTGAGCAGGGTCCAGTTGGCGAAAGGCCGTGCACAGTATGACCTGCCCTTGTCAAAGAGGCAACACAAGGCATATGCACTGATGCAGTAGGTACCCACAGATGTCCCCTCTCTGACCCGCACACAGTACAATGGATGCCAAACATGACATTACCTGTGCTCAGCCATGTATAGGAGGTGCACTGTGTGCATCCAACATAGGCAGCCCTCCAGCACCGTCCTCAGGTCCAGAACACCCCCAGGGTACGTCTATCGACCTAAAAATTGGCAGTTGTATTAGAATGTGTATTTACCCATTGCTATGGTATGTATGTGAGCCGACTGTTAGGGCAGCAGACAGTACATGTCCATAGTGGCACCATGACATCTGTAGCACATACGGGGGTCACAATGGTAGCCAGTAGTATACAGGGTGTCCTAACCCACTGCAGATTATGGGATGAACATCATGTGTGTCCATACAGCCCACACACATTCCATGCAGGAGAGGTGTGGACCAATACAGACAAATGATATACAATGGCCTATGGATATGCCCAATGAATAACCCCAACCCCCAAAGACACACACACACAGACTATAGCAGGCCAGGCGGTTTGATGTAGGTTGTGAAAGCTAGGATGTCCAACACCACTGTGCTGGTATTTAACGCTGGGATCTGACGTACACTGGTATCCCTCCAACCGGCAATTTAGGTAGGTCCACACACTGACATGGAGTACCTGGCATACCAGTACAGTAGCGACAGATATGTACAACTGTCAGCTGTGTCCCCTGTCCAACCTACACATGTGAGAGTCATGTGCAACACCCATGGTGTTGTGTAGGACTGTGGATGCGGTTGGATGTCCCCCCACGCTATGCAGACATGTAGCAACTGTCAATGCCACATGACCATTAGCTACCCTGCAGACACAGCATGACACCTGTCTGTGTAGAACAGAGGGGTCGGTAACACAGTACTGACTATCTGGACATGTGACACATGCGATACAGTTGCCATACTTGGCATTCTCACACACATGACGGTAATGTCGGTCGACAACATGCGTAACAGTCATACTGGGCATGCTCACACACTGACACACAGGACTGCCAAGTATGCATACACCAGTGGTCCGGACATATCTGCCAGTACATTGCTATACTGTTGGATGACTGCGCTGCATGGTGTGTGTGTGTGTGTGTGTGTGTGTGTGTGTGTGTGTGTGTGTGTGTGTGTGTGTGTGTGGTCTATTTTCTGTACATATGCCATTGTCTATTGTTAATTCACATGAGCTATGTGCTGTGAGCAGGGTACTGCTACCAACACGTGAATAGGGCAGTTCTTTGTTTGCGGACAGACCGATGCCTTTGGATACGGACTGGGTAAGATACATTCCAGCAGGTGGGAGAAGTTGTGCATGGGTTTGCACAGTGTTAAGCACTGCTGATCTCTGGTTACAGCACCTTTTACCCGTTTAGACTCCACATTTCTTTGACAGTGCACTACTGGCATACTGGTAGACAAATACACTTACAGCCGCTCGCTCACCAACATTTCTGCTTACATTTGTCACTCACACTGGGTGTGTGCAATCCCTTGTGATGCATATTACGTTGGACTACATGACTACAGTATCGGGTATGTCTAACAATTTGGTGAGGGCAGACATTCGACTGTATGGACTCGGCGGCCTGTCCAGTGATGTAATCATATTATATGCGTGTTCCTCATACAATCTGCTCCTATCTGCCTGATACATGGGAACCGATACTCTGCAATGTTGACATGTGAATATGATTTTGTTAACGCAGCTGTCTGGCGAGTCATGCTATCACATACCTACTGTACGTTTTGCACCTTTCAGATTGCACGACGGGAGACTGTAGGAATAACACCTTTCCCACTTTGCTTGGTACAGTCCCTCATTAGGCATATGTCATGTGACAATACTCTAGCCATTGCAGCTGTCCTGATTAGGGGACATTCTCATATTCTACGTGTCTGTAGTGGTTGCTTGTTACAGGTCTTGTATACCTGACACGTCGATATGTTATATGTAGTAGTATAAGCAACTTTACAGCTGCTAGACTATGCTTTGATTTGTGCTGATATGTATATTGCTGTACTATGCATGACTATAGGTATGTTCTGCCCTGGTACGTCTGACATTTCTACAGTGTAGGTCCCACTTTGGCCATTCAGAATGGTGGCAGCCTTATAGATCCTATATGTAGAGCTATCACATGTGTCAAGGCAACACATACCCACAGCCAGTTGTAAACTGACTACTTCCACGGTTTGCATACATTAAGGTTATTCTTGTAGCATTATAATTGCTAATACTGTTTCCTAATACATGTAGATGTTTCTGATACAACAAATTAATTTCTGACACCACTACACACAATATATGGCCTCCTTTCCCGAACATACGCATGTTTGATTGTCAGGGTGTTCATGTGCTGGTCCAGGTTTAGGCTCACCTGACTGGTAACTAGAACTGCCCTGGTGCTGTTCAAATATCAGACGTAGCACATGGACAGAGTTAGTCCAGATTTTAACATTCTACCTGTGTTTACAGACGCAGGTGTTTGGGCACCTCTGACCACATTATTAGGTTGGTGCTACATAATTTAGGGCGGGGAGTGGTTCCACTACATAATACAGGGTGGGGGGGGGGGTTTCCACGTGTTTCCCTTCACATTTGTCTATTTCATTCATTTATAGATACAATGAATCTTATTCTGGACATCAGTTATAAATTCACTACAGGTATACAATAGTCCTGTCAACAGATGTAACAGTTGGTTGTTGTACATATGTGTACGGACCTCTGTGATACTCAGGGGCTAGTTTCTATAGTGACATGGACAAGGCTATGATAACTCAGGGACAATCATGGACACTTCTACTATATTAGTACTATTAACTTGGAACGTGTTGACAGATTTGTATTACTACTAATTTTCTGCATTTAAATGCGTCTATTACTCTTCATTGCTGTAAGTAGTCATTCTCATTCAACACCTTTCCTCCAAAGGTCACTGGCTTTGTGAGTGATTAAGAGGCTAACCAGTTATTGTGTGAATGCTCTGACCATTCGTAGGGTTGACATTGTCATATGTACAGGTTGGGATATATTCTGGGGACACCAGATTGTTTAGGCCAACACATACCCACGGTCAGTGCAGGTTTAGAACATTCATTAGTTTCCTAGCTGTGAGCCTATACCTTTAGCACTTTAGTTGTTAGCCTGTTTCTTGTACAAATTATGTTTTTTTCTATCCTGACTTGACCGCTTTAGGCAACTGTTACATGCAGTATGGTACATAGTTATTTCCTACAATCACAGGACATTTGGCATTGTATCATTGTTGGTCAGGTCACACTTACCCACACAGTAACTGTCCCTCACACAGTGGATCAGGGGGTATCCTGTTTATGTCAGTGCCTTCATCACCCTTTTTCCATGTGCCACTATGCGAATGTGTGCAATATATTCTCTCGATGATTCATGTCAGGACACGTGCGTCACGGGCAGGTGTTTGATCCTGGGTAGTAGGTTCTGCATGACCATCTAGGGCTGGGCAGTCTTGTGCACCACTACTGCACATTCCAACTTGTGTCCAGATGTCTACAGGACTGGACATCATGTCTTGATACCCATTCTAATGTTTACACAGGCTACTTATCCCATGAGGGATATCCAAAAATTTAACAAGACCAATACCAACCATTCTTCTGGTGTTACGAAAATGTGCTGGGGGTTTTACATGCAAGGGATACATAGTTTGCAATCCTGAAACTGCCTAGGGTGACACTACCTACTACATATGCGTAGTGGTCACTATGTGCAGATGTGGCTGCACCAAACTAGTAGGCCAAGTATGGCTGGATTTGGTGGACGTTCAGGTATGGGGCTTGTGTGCTGTGGAGGGGATGCTGGGTGGTCCATTATGCATCCAGGTGTGTTGCATTTGATTTGGCCAGTTCCATCAGGACTAATCTGTGGGTATGTGCCGGTGACATTTCTGCACATTTGTATCACACATTTTAATATTCATATGTTTGTGGGATTGTGTTCTACATTATGGCCTGTCTGGTTGTATTGCAGATGTGTATACATGTTCTTTGTGTTTCTTAATGCTTCACCCTCTGCTCCCTCTTACACCTCCAGTTCACCTATTCTGCATACGACACAGTCTCGCCTTTGAGGATTATACCATTACCCATCCCCCCCACACACATATTCCTGACACTCCATCCATCACTGCTTTGGTTGATGGCCCATGACATGGTCAAGGTAACACATTGCATACCCTACATATGTCAGGTACCTGTATGGTTGTGTGGACTACCCTGGCATGTTTCACCTTCCACATGCTATACCTCACATACATAGGTACACGCCCATACTTAACTTTCATGACATGGTTGGTACACCCGGGTAATACCCATTCAACTGTGACACATCCTGACAAGTACGGCTTGGACCGCAGATGTGCGGAGTTTGGCCAACTATTCTGATAATTGGTAGGATGCCACCTTTTCCTATGTCCAGGGTGGGATATATTCCAGACACATATCTGATTATACTGGATAACACGTACCCACAGTCAACGCTATGGATAATACTGTTCCTTTAAGCCTACATGTTGCCTTATTGTTGTAGCAGTTTATATGCTCCTTCTGTTCCATTTACATGCTTATTCTATTTCCTGTCACATATGGTATGTTAAATACGGACATACCTATTGTATGTGACTATTACATGCATTGTGGGATATAGTTCTGTCATACGGTCGCTAGATATTTACATTTATCGTGTTTTTTGTTATGGACACATCTGCCCAGCTGTGTACTCTCCCTCACAATATGGGTCAGCTGGTGATCCTGACCATTGGGCTGGACGTACCTATTGGCGGCGCACTAACATGATGTGTTTCACTTCCACTTGCTATAACTATCTACACTGTGTTTGACTATGGGCACACAGTTTTCAATGTCATTTGTTCGAGGGATAGGGACCCATTATTCCCTACCGTGCATTTGTGTTTGCTTCTTCATTTTGTGCTCACAGGAACTGTCTTGCATGCTTTGCATACGTTTCAGTATCCATGGACACTGACAGATGTGATTACTATTGTTTGCAAATTGTTATATGCAAGCATTTTAGGTTGCACATCGACAGCTGACATTTCCACGCCTCCGTGCGGCACTTCGACATGCCCTATGCACTCGCGCTCCTTTCCTATGTATGCGGCTGTGGCGGCAGTGCACCTTCATTAATATGCATTTGGCTACTGCGCCATCTTCACGCCACACGGTCGGTGCAAACCTAACACTGACCTTGCGCCGAGCTTTATGAATCCCAGGGATGATGTTTAGTATCTACTCTGAATTATCTCTGTATGTAATCTTTACTATTGCCGTTGTGACCAGGGGTATGGCTGGAAAAGAATTGCATGTATTAGTCCACTTATATAGTCTAATACTTACCTATTATCATAGTGTCAGTGGCGCAACAAGAAGAAAGTGCATTTGTCTTTTGTTTTGGAAGATCAGAAGGCTCTGGGTTCTAGTACCACACTGGGTAATTGGGCTAATTTTTCATTGCTGACATTGCGATTCAGCATGGGGGGGGGGGTCTGCACTCCTGAGTGTACCTACCTTATGATGAGGCATTAAATCTTGGCCTCATCTGCCTTAGTTGGTGGTAGCTCAGATAATCTAAAAGATTCCAGAACACTCATCAAAAAGAGTAGGGAAGAAAATCCCCCTGCCCTCCCCAAATGTCCAATAGTGAGTATAAATACCACCACATAATTCCCAAAAAAGAGGCTACTGGCCTACAACATGGTCAACAAAGGAAGAATAAATTAAAATACACTTTCAGAAATAGTTATATAAGTGGGTGATTTATGAACAATGTCATTTCTAAGGACAGGCCTGAGGTAATTGCTGTTATTATTGTTGGGCATTTTGAAAGAAGTTATACAGTTTTGTATTGCTTTGTGGAAACACAGTCATTGTAACAAGATATGAGAGTTAACTGGGTAAGAAACTGTAACCATACAGAGCAAGTTCAGGAGATAATTGGAAGCCCATGATATAAGAAAGGAGTGGTGTAGGAAGCTTAGAATTTTTTATGGTCTTTCTGACTCCTCAGTCTTCCCACAACCATTAAATGCAGCTCTGCTGACTCACTTTTCCTTTGCTTCCTGGCATCTGAGGACTTTGAGCATAAGGAATGAGAGCTAGGGATTGTAACGAGTCAAATTATTACTAGGTTTTATGTTTGGAAAGGAGCCTGCTGATTAGCAGCATATGCTGCTTGGTGTTATCAGCAGCAGCAGCGTCCAGAGACATTGCAGTGTGTAATGTTTGTAACTTACAAATTTACTTTATATTCATTTAAAGATTATTAATCAAATCAGAACAATGATCCTCCTAAACCCCTTTTCATGCTCAGCATGGCTGAAATGCAACCAAAGAATCAATAAGCTTTAATCAATATTAGTGCAATAGTGGGAATGTAAGTGCAAGAAAGTAGGGCGGTATAAGATTGGATAATATGAAGCATAAATGAACACAATCATATGTAGATGTGATATGAGAAGTTAGTAAGCAAAATAAATATAAAAAGTACTTGTATATTTTCATATCATCATATTATGTTTATATGTATAAAATTATATCTGAAGAACAAACTCTTTTCATTATGTACAACTATTGGACATGGGATATGAAAGATAAGTGGAAAGGAGAGAGACAAAGACAGAAAAAAATAAAAAAAAAAGTTTGAGGGACACAGTTACTGATAAGATAGGGTGCACCTACCTGCTAAATCATTGTGTAGACACTGGGACTTAATTGCATGATAACTATAAGAATCAGTCAGAGGCGATTAGAAAGGATTGGGAAGAAATTCACAAAGAAACAATGTGGGATATATGTATGTCCCCCAAATATGCAACAAAATCTAGAAGATTTAGGATTTTTGCTTGGAAATGTTTACATAGGAATTTTTATACCTCATGTAGACTCCAGAGAATTTTTCCTCAGGTACGCAGCAAATGTTGGAGGTGTGACACGAAGAAAGAGGTAATTGGGAACATATTTTCTGCAAGTGTGGTGATTCGGTGGACTTTAAGGATTTCCTGTGGGATGCACTGTCGGAGATGTTGGGTGAGCAGATTAGTGTGATGAAGGAGATGATTTTTCTGAGCTATGATACAGAATCAAAATTATCTAGACATGGTAAGGTCTTGCTGTGTCTAATTATGATGGCTGCCGAAAAAGCAATTACTAGAAAATGGAAATCAAAATCAAAACCAATTATACTAGAAGTAGTGAATATAGTAATAGAGATAAAATGACTGGAATTCAGATCTTTAGAAAAGGGTAGGAGCAAGCTGCAAAGGAAAAATGGGAATTGTGGGAACAGTACATTCAGGAGAGGAAAGAGGTTTAAAAAACTACCAGCAAAAATGATTGCCTTCAATAATTGGCTTAGTTTCTGGTGTCATTCCAAGGGGACCCAGTAACTGTCTGCATGGGATGACATGGTCGACAGGCCTTGATGCTATGCCAGAGATAGCTTTCGCCTGTCACCACTGGGTTTGCAGATCCTGGCCAAGGCTCTCCCTCCCCCATTGTGCCTTTTTTAGACAGTGCCCCAAAGACAAACCTTCCAACATAAAAGATCTGTCAAAAAGCAAATTGAAGGTCATGCTGCTTAAAGCCAGGAGCCTTAACCTGAAATGGACTCACTGGAGGCCATCCTTGCACTGGAAGATGCCGATGTCTGTGAAGTCACAGAAACTTGGTTCCCTGCCTTACCAGGCTATATCTCATTCCATACATTCTGACCCCAAAATGAGGTTGGGAAGACTAAGGGTGGTGGAGTTTCTATCTTCATTAAGGACAGGCACACCTCCAGACTGGTTTGCCAGCATGGCGCATTGGAACTCCTCCAGGTGCAACTGACAGTTGTCAAGACACCAGTGCAAGTTATAGCTAGCTATAGAACCCCCTCCCTGACTTGGGACACCCACTCCTCTTACCTGGATCTACTTGACTCCATCACGGTACCCCCTAACATCCTGATCCTTGGTGACTTTAACTACCCCACCATAGACTGGGTAAACTGTTCTTGCACTAATGCACTCTCTCAATGATTCCTTGAATTCATCAGTTCTAACGCATTAGCTCGTCTCATCCTCCCACAATGGGAGATAAAATTCTGGACTTGGTTCTCACCAACATAGGTGACCACTGCACCACTCCCATAGTATGTTCTTCTCTGATGAGACCAGATCATTGGACTGTCTCATTCGAAGTTTCTATCCCACCCAACCCCTTCGCAGCCATAATCAAGCAAAAAAACTTCTCAAAAGCTGACTACAACCTCCTAAGGAAGGTTATCTGTAGTTTCACACCACAACCTCCCCTCAGAGGAGGCAGACAACTATGCTGAACAGTACGACAGTGCAGTACAACTGCATGGACACAGCCATACCCAATAGAACTAAAACCTACTCCTAAAGGAAACACAAACCTGTTTGGTGGACATCCTCTATCAGCAGGCTTTACAACAAAAGGAAGAAACTGTTGTCCAGGGGTAAGAAGGAACAAATTCCAAATTGGAAAAACTCCCTCATTAGCCTCAACAAGCAAATTAGATCACTAGTGAAAACCTCCAAGGTCAATTATGAATCAAAACTAGCCTCCAGAACAAAGGGAAACCATAAAGTCTTCTTCGGTTATGTCAGGAACCTCCATGGCAAAGCCCAGGTTTGTTCCGAATTAGTACTTAACATTATCACTTACACTGATCCTGTTGACATAGCCAACATGCTAGTTGATAGGTTCAGTGCAAACATCACTCTCCTGCCCCCTCCAAAGGCCCTTTTGACATCCCCGATACTTGTCTCGCACTTCACATCTTCCTAGATCAAGTGTTGCAAGCCCCATCCAAGGCAAAGAACACAGCTTCCATGGGACCTGATAGTATCCCAGGATGAAGTCTGCACCATCTCCAGCAAGAACTGACTTCGCCATTGAGCACCCTCTTCAACCACAGCCTAAGTACAGGCTTCATTCCAGCAGAGTGGAGATCTGCCATTGTCACCCCCTTGCATAAAGGTGGTGCTACTACTGACCCTGGAAACTATTGCCCCATTAGCTTGACAAGTCTGATCTGTAAAGTCATGGAGCATATTATTATGGATCTCATAAACAAGTACATAGGCAATCTCCAAGCACTTGACCCCAGCCAATTTGGATTCATCAAGGGCAGATCTTGCCTTTTGAACCTGGTTGACTTATTTGTGACTGTCACCAAGGCCCTGGATGAGGGAAAGTAAGTGCATACAGCTCACCTTGACTTGGCCAAGGCCTTTGACACAATCCCCCACTCAGGCATCATTGAAAAGCTAACACAACTTGGCATAAATCCCTATCTCATCAGGTGGATGGCCAACTGACTCACCAACAGGACCCTCAAGGTCAAAATAGGTGCCTCCACCTCCAATAGCAGACCTGTCACTAGTGGAGTTCCCCAGGGATCTGTCTTGGGACCCCTACTGTTTGGCATCTATTTCTCAGAGGTTCAGGCAAAGACAAAAGGCCTGTGGCTGACCACATTTGTGGATGACTGTAAGTTGGGTGCTGTCATTGACTCCCCAAATGATGTTAACATACTGCAAGAGGGTCTCACAGCAGCTAATGACTAGTGCCAAAGTCATAGCCTCAAGTTAAATGCAAAACAATGTATCATCTTACCATTCGGGAAAAATACGACCCCTACCAATTACCACATCAACAGCAACCCCATAAGCACACAACCTGTGGTAAGACACCTGGGCACTCAGGTTGATAACAACCTCACATTCAACCATCATGTAGTGGCAGTGGTCAGAAAAGCCTTTTACTTAGGTCATCTCATAAGTATAGGGATTGCATCCAGAAAAAAAGGAAGTTATTACCTCTCTATACTCCTCCCTCATTAGACCAATAATTGATTATAATGCCTCATTTGGGATATACCTCTCCAAACATCTGTATCAACTGGAAAGGCCACTGAAATACCTCACAAAGAAAATCCATGGCCTCCAACACCTGTCCTATGCAGACAGGCTCAAATCACTATGAATCTACTTGGTATCGTACAGATTGCTCAGGGGTGATCTGTGTCTTGCCTACAAGGCAATCTCAGACCCTGCCCTACTAGACATGCTCCATATCCATAAGTCTAACTCCTCACACACACTAACCGCTCAAAATGTCTGAATCTAATGTGTGACATCAACCAAATGTTGACCCTCTTCAAGCACAACCTTGATGAGTCAATGGGAAACCACATATTTTTCCCAGGGGTTCCACCTATGTCCCTCATTGACAGGGGCGACAGCTACTGACTGAGGTTTCTTTTTGGGGCTAAACTTTTGGCTAGGCTTTTAAGGGCCTTGGGGCCATTAGCCTAGTAATCTCCTATGATCCTATGAAAAGAAGGCAGGACTTAAATGAGCTATGCAATGTTTGACTGAAAATGATGGGGTAGATTGTAAGTGATGCACGTTTGCAAGTGGGAGTGTGTCGGTATGGTTTGTGATGTAAAATGCTTGAAACTAGGATTGTGTTTGTGTAGTTTGTTTTCATTTATATAAGTGTATGATTCCCTGTGTCATAAGTGATGGTTTAATAAAGATGTTTCTTGTTTAAAAAAAAAGGCAGGAATTTAATAATTTATATAATGTTGCTTAATTGCATCATATATAGCAAGATATGTAAAGTATAATGTCTGTAAACATGAACATGTTAATACAGTTTGATTACTTTTATATAAATGTACATTTGCCTATGTCATAAGTGATAATTTAATAAATGTGTTAAAAAAACAGGTCCCTTTTAGTGTGCCCGAGTAAGTTAAGCAGACCCTGAGACAGGAACTGTAGGGGATGTTGGATCTGGGGATAATACAGGAGCCCAATAGTTTACTGTTTTAACATGTCCTATTACAAAAATATAGGTTAATAAATAAACCCATTGTTTAAGTTTTAATTCACAGTAATAGCTTATATTCCTAACAGCTAATCTAAAATAGTCTTAAGTCCAGGAAACCAGGAAGGGATGAATGGTAGATATCATCTGTTGGGCCCCACCAGAACTTTTCAATTTGGGTTCCATAATTGTTAGGACCTGCCCTGACGTTACTTCACAGTGTGTTAAAGGAGTATGACATTTCCAGGTAGCACTTGGAAAACAAATAAAGAATAACTTGTTAGTGTGTTTGAGCTGAAACTTAAATCTAAAACAATTCTGTTTGGCTCAAATAAAGAAACTAGACAATGAGCTAAAGTTTCATATAAAAATTATTATATAAATAATACTCTGCAGAATCACTACCAATCCTTTTATCAGGTCAACCAGTGCACCTAAAGTTAGAAGGAGAAAATGGGACACAGCTGATGTTGCAGTACAAAATACTAATGAACTGAGGTCTAACATGGTGCAAAAAGAGGATGGTGCCAAAGTCAAACAAAATAAGAGGCATATTTGAAGAGTTCTTGATGATCCTCAAGCTGAATGTCATGTTCTGCAGAAAAACCTGATGTGTTTGAACCGAGAATAACCGGGCTCACATTGACTAAGAGCTTTCACGCTCCTTCAAAGGTTTTACAAAAGCCTATTACCTAAACAATAATAAAAGTTTGAACTCTATTATAGTATGTTATCTAGGCATGTGTGACTGCTCCTGATCTTGTTAAAACTGCTTTGCCAACTGACTTTAATAAGCAAAATGATGCTTATTAAAGTAATGCATGCTAAGTTAAAGTACAGCTTCATTAGCAAGACAGAGATACAGTCATATGGCCAGATAAGTGCCTGTAGAATTTTTTCCAGTTAAGCATGTTCTTTCAAGTTGCGGTTTCATAAATCACTGTACTAGAGCATATAAAACTCTTTAGAGTATTGCATTTTTAATCCCATTTGTAAACGTTGAATAGATGGATTAACACAATCAGTCCAGAGTACTGAATGTATGAGCACATTGGTTGTGCACTGACTGTATGAGGACATTGGTTGTGCACTGAATTTATGAGCACATTAGTTGTACACCTATTTGTAATTCATAATTTTAAAGAGAGGTTTCTCTTTCCTTAGGGGAGGAGATATGACAGTATGCAAAGTAGAGATCTGTGAATCTCTATATACTGTGAATGTATATTATTATATTATATTATATTATATTATATTATATTATATTACATCATAGCTATTTCCCTTTAAGACTACTGCATACTATTTCCATTTTGCTACAACTGCAGTGATCATTCGAACATCTATTGTAATGGTAAATATTTCTTATACTACTGGACTTTACACATAGAATTAAATGCAATAATATAGATGAAGAAGTTTACAGTCACAGAAAAGCACATCACAAAAATTTCTAGTTTCTATAATACAGTACTTGGAGAATTACAGCTGAAATTGCTGCAAGTAGACTTGATTCGTCAGTAAATAAATAATGTTACATGAATAGTAATTTGTGTATGAGATAAAAAATCTGAAATTGTGACAGAGTAGCAATAATTATTTACAAGGTATAATGTGTTTGATTAGAAGGTGTTGGTCATGACTTAACAATATACAGTTGCAGTCCCCAGGATTCATGAAGCTTGCGCCAGGCGCCAGAGTAGCGTCAGCAATCTAGTGCCAAATATATCCGCCAAGCGATTCAGGTACGAGTTGTTTCCACGTGCACTACCAGCGTATGCCAGAGCTGCGTAGCTCCTGGCGCATGTATGCTAATTACCCCATGTGCAGCAGTGTAGCATGCGAATGAAGGTTTATAGTGATTCATGAAGTAGTGCAGGCATAGCGTAAGCATGAAGAAATGTAAACAAAAAAAAAATAGTTTTCATTTTGTCAAACATAAAATCGGAGCCATGAAAGTGGACCAAACTTACGTATTATAATGTTAATATATGCCAATGGCTAAATATATAGCCAGTGGCATAAAAAAACATGCACAACACATAAAAAATAACATTTAATGTCACAGCCACACTAACGCAAAGTAAAACCGCAGTGCATTTGTGCACAAATGGGATCACAAGGAAAATATATTTAGATGTCATAAAACTGCAATGTAACACAATTCCTGAATTCCCTATAATAGTCAATGGCACGCATGCTACACCACAACCATGGTGCAAGGGTTGCTAAGGGTCTGTGACAGTGTTCTGCATGGTAACTAGGAATTAGTAGTCAGTGCCATGCAAATGAATCAAGTAATACTGAATCACAAATGCCCCGCATAAGGATGTACCACACGGCATAGCGGTATAACACCGAGGAGTGGCCTGGTGGTAACCATGACATCAAGAGAGGGGTGCGCCACCGTAGCTGTAAGCACATTGGATGCTAATCCAGATTGCCTGTTGCTAAGCAAAGCCACAGGATAGGGGTGTGGAAGTAGCCATAGCTTTGCTTAGCTGAGAGCACAGAAGGTAACCGAAAGTGCATGTGAACGTGGATGAAACGCACTCTGAACCCGGTAAATGGCTGTGCGTGGTGTGCACCACAGCTGAAACAGGAAGGATACAGGAAGACAATAAGGAAATGCTGCAGCATGGTAATTGGAGTACAAATGAGTAATTAACACCTAGGAACTCACAGTGGGCCATTGACAACAGCTAACAAGGCTGCTAGCAGCTACCTGCAGAACAGGAAAGGGGAGGTGCCGTACAGCAAAGAAAAGAGAACTGTCACAGCAGAACAAAGCAAACTTGCAGTAGATCTGCTACATAACACATTTCCCAACACAATCCTGGGTTGTGAAAGTACAAAACAAGAAAGTTGGCAGCTGGATGCATGCCTGACAATGGGAGGGGAATCGGGTTGAAAATTGAAGTAAAGGGCAATAGATGAATCACGACAGCTAAGCGTAAGTCAACCCCAAAGGCCCCACAATAGCAGTACCTGCTGTAAAACCAATAATGAAGATACCCCACAGCTGGAATTGCACAAACACACCCATTTACACCAGCATCATCCATTGCACAATAGTATAAGGTGTGAAAGCCCCCCCCCCACACACACACACACACACACAGACACACACTTGTGTATTCCCAGACACTCTGCACGATTGGTGTATACAGATGGGGATATTTTAATATGTACATGTTAGGGGCCACCATAGCTTTAATTCACCAGCATGTGTTGGAGACTGACGGTGGTGTGGAGGATGATGCTGACAACCATCTCAGGCACCGGAGGAGGCGAAGAGTGTTCAGACCCAGGGTAACCTACCAGGGGCTACATGATCTGGAGATAGTAGAGTGTTACAGGGTGGACAGGGACATCATACAGCAACTTGTTGAGCTGTGCCGGCCATGCCTCAGAGCCAGAAGTAACAGAGTGGAACCCATCCCAGTGGACACGAAGGTATGTGTAAGCTTGAGAATACTAGCCACATGTACCTTCCAAAGGCCAACTGGGGATATCATGGGGATCTCACAGGCATCAGCATCCAGAGTACTCCACCAGTTCCTGGATGCCATGTTACCACATGCCAATGAGCACATATACTTCCCGCGAACGCAGGAGGAGTTGGCCAGCAATATGCATCTCTTCCACCGTGTGGCAGACTACCCGGAGGTACTGGGTGCAATAGACTGCATGCACATACACATCACGTCATCACCTGGTGAGCAGGGTAGGCACTACATAAACCGCAAGGGATACCCCTTCATCAACTGCCAGGTCATGTGCAATGCCCAGGGCATTATCCTGGATGTGTGTGCTGGCAGCCCTGGAAGCTATCATGACTCCCACATCTGGCATGCCTCACAGCTGTATCAGGTATTTGCCAGGAGGGACATCCCATATGGCCACCTGGTGGGGGATGCTGGCTATGCACTGGAACCATGGATGATGACTCCCATCAGAAATGCACACACAGCCACGCAAGAACGCCATAATGAGGCACACGCAAAAACCAGAATCATCATAGAGAGCGTGTTTAGGATGCTGAAATCATGATTCTGTTGCTTGGACATATCTGGTGCATACTTGCAGTACTCTCCTGGCACATATGCCCACATCTTCATAGTATGTGCCATACTACACAATATGATTCTGCGGAAACAGCTGCAGCAGGGACAGAATTGTGAAGGCCCTCACATCCCACCACCATTGACAAGGGACCCACAGGCACAGAGGGACTTAGACCATGAACACCCTGTGCTAGCCCCAGTAGGCAGATGGAGGCATGCCCAGTATGCCCATGCCTTGGCAAAGAGGGAACGTATAGCACACACACTGACAGTGTAGGCACTCATGGACTGACACCCTACTCCACCTGCACACACAGCAAACATGGATGGCACACACACGACCACCTGTAAATTGCCATGTATGGGTGGTCTACTGTGTGCATCCTACATAGGTAGCCCTCAGCTATTGTACACGCAACCGCCATTGGCACAAGGAAAGTCAATACCTGAACAGTAAATTAAGCTATTAGCATTTGTCCATATTGTATGTAGAGGTTCATAGATACATAGGTAGGTACATGCCCAACTGCCGAGGACACTCATAAGCATAGGCAAAAAGTGTCTGCTGTCGCCACCCCATCGATTAACTAACTGTCCCTCTGTGGAGCATAGCCAATTGCGGGATCCCTGGGGTGTATCCACTGTTCCCCACCCACTCTGCAAGGATTCCCTGGAGTGTTAGTGAGTATAATGTAATCAGGGATGTAGTTCCAGGTAATGGGGAGTACCCTGACAGGAATCTTCTCAGATGTTTACATGTTACATAGTATACCTTAAACACAGCTTGCATATATAGGTAGTTTTCCACAGAATAATAAACATGTGGAACACACAACCGCTGAAATGTGCGTTAATCACCCTTGCACTACTACCAGTGCCTGCTCTGAGAGGTAAAATACCACTGCCAGGATTAGAACACACAACCATGCACACAATATTCACAATAGCATACCACTAAGCTACCTGAGATGTACCGATGGCAGTTGTGTATACTAACAAGATAAAACACAAAAGGTAGGAATGTGTGGAAATAGGACAAACTGGCATGTAACCAATGAAAGGTGTATGTTATATATATATATATATATATATATATATATATATATATATATATATATATCTATATATATATATCTATACTCATTTTATATATATATATATATATATATATATATAGAGAGAGAGAGAGGGAGAGAGAGAAATATATGTTGATGTATGGGGATATACATATATATGTAGATATATAGATAGGTTAACAACATCTACATAACCATGGAGGTACACATAAATGGGATACCTACCACATACTGACTTCTTTACATACTGACGTGCGTAATCCCAAGGCTTAAGTTCCAAAAGAACACAGTACCGAAACACCAGATGCCCGAGGTTTAAAATCACGATGTTAAGAGATAGTTAGTGCTTCTGGTGTTGCGGTTCAGGTAGGTTACTGTGTGTAAGTGTGATTCTGAAGGCTGTAGTTTGTGTAAATGTGTGTTCTGAGTGTGGTGTCTGTTCTTGGAGGACTGTAATGTGTGGGTGTGGGTTAGCTTTGTGCATCTGTTTGCATGATCTAGGAGGTAGAATATTAAAGTAGGGAGGTGTGACGGCCGCAGATACCTACATGGGGGATGTAGGGGGGCTTGCCCACCTGCTCATACGTAGTGTAGGATTTTTTGTTTGGATGTGGTGGGTGTGTTCCATGTTCATGTTACTTTTGTGAGTTACTGTCACTAATGTGGGGTATGGGAGTCTGGGCCCAGTACTGTGGGCACTGGAACTGTGTGGTTTCGGGGTTCCGTAGGTATCCCGTATACAGAGGTTGAAGTGTTCATATATGAGTATAACATGGATCGTAGCAATCACACATTCTGCCATGACCAACCTTTATGAACAAAGGATATGGAGAGTATATGCCTATACACTATTACAAATATGTGCTATGGACATGAGCCAATGATAGAGCTACCACCTGTCCCACTTTGCGAGGGACAGTCCTTCTTTGGGCGGTTGTGTCCTGACCAAATATATTAAACGTGGCAAATGTGCTGGGTATTGTAGGACATAATTATGTCCCATATGTAATGTAATAGTTGCATACAATAGTTCTTTCTGTATCTAAATTACCTACATGTTACAAGAAACAGGATAAGCAACTAAACTGCTACAAGAATAAGCTTATATTTAGGCAAGAAAGGAAAGTTCTATCCCTTGTACTGACCGTGGGTTTGTGTCAGCCTGTAAAATCTGATGTGTGTCCCGAAAATGTCCCACTATGGCCATATGAAAAGGTGGCAACCCTAGTCAAAGAGGGTCAGTCACCAACACAACTACAATGACTGCAAATACCTATGACAGAAATACACAGCTTTCATGTAGCAACACTTTATTACATTCTGATGTATTGCCAAAAGGATTCAAAGACTAACATCACCTGCATGCTATACAGGAACCACTTAACAGTGCCTTAATGAATCAGCCTGCAATTAACATAGTATTAGTCCACTAAAGGATAGGTGTTCAAATAGGGAAGGAACCCTCACGCGCATATTGATTATGTATAAAAGCAGTTCCTACACACCTGCATCTGCTATGCACACCCACCAACATCACCCCCACACCCAAACAAATTACAATACAAACTGTAATAATATCACAAATCATTCACTCACTGTACGACATCTGCAGAAGCCTTAACATACCTTGTCAGAGACACACTAACATGGCCCTATGTGAAATAGTTATTGTTATACAATGGAGCAGCTGCTGATGTTACAGGGTTTGTTTGCACTAATCCCGTTTCAGAGGGTTGTGTGTACACCGGGATGTGTTACCAATTACTGAGTACATGCTACACATGTACAGAAAATCAAGGATGTCTGGTGAGCACATTGTAAACCACATAACAGTTCATGCATAGCCATACAGCCTTGAGCTGCCCAAACATCCTTGCCAGACTTAAACATCTGCAGAAGTATCAGGTACAAACAAACCCTGCATAAGTAGCAATGTTCTGAAATATAACAGCCTACTCACATGTAGAACAAAATCGTCTAGCCATTACACACAATCCACGGGAGTCATGAAGCTAATATATCTCTGTCTGTCTCCATATAGCTGTTGAAATACATCACAAACAACACATCCAGGCCATCTTCCACGAAAGTAAGGCAAACGGATGATGCCCAAAAGGAGTACTCAGTTATACATCACTGTTGCCATGGTATCGGCTAATGGAGTAGCTGCACAGCTGATGTGCATCTAATTAACTACTTTGGAACACCAATTGGTGGTCAGGATACCACGTTACCAATATTTAACCAGAAAAGAATGGCTTATCACACATTCAAACTATCCGTATATACCAGCAGACTTTACAAAGAAGATTGAAACACAAACTGAAAAGGATTGAATCAACAGTCAATGACACCTCAGGTTACTAATAAGGTATGTAGAACACTCAGTATGTCTGTGTATTTAGTACCTGTTCTGTAATATTTAAAGTGCATGTAATCCATATAGTGGAAACAGTTATCTTGTAGTGATGTATTGTTGAGCATAGTAATGCTTGTAGTATTTGTGTGTACTGCTGTAGGTCACAAGGCAAACACCACATACACCACAAGGGATGCTATATAAGGGCTTTGAACACAAATATTCCTCACCAGCTGCTGTCAGTGGCAGGGCTGGTCCAACAAGTATGTGCTATAACAGGGGATAGTATATGTTGATATATTGTAACAGTAGCCATATGTATGGGTGTATTACTGGGAATAAGATGTCGAAGGTTGGCCCACTGTGCAATTATGATTTGCATTGTGGGATATTGTGCCAATAACTGTGTAATGTACATTATTGTAGGCAGATATGTATTACAAGTTACATAGCATTACTGTTATGTTAGGCAAACATTAGTTATGTCTAATGGGATTTACAATACACAATAACAGGATATATATGACTTTTAGTCACCCGACAGTTTATCAGCATGATAGCAAAGTAAAATGGAAGAGCTAGTTAACTATCCATGCACATAAGACATGTAATAAGTGCAAAGATAGGTACTAGGTTGTCTTACCAAGGGTATTTATAAGCCTAGCTAGATTGTGTTGGCTTTCGCCACCCCCCATAGGTTAGTTCCCTGTGCCTCGGAATGGCAGAGCCATTAGTTCCCTGTGCCTCTGTCCAGCAGAGCCACTGCAGTGATCACCAGGGTACATGTCTGTCTCCCATCCACATGTCAAGGTTTCCCTTGAAGAGTGCTAGTGAGGGACCCTGCCTGATGTACATTGGAATTATGTTCCAAAGCATGGGGACTGTCCGGGTAAGGAATCTATCCATCCAGCACGTCCTAGTCATCATTGTGGTTAGGTGTATATCCCTAGAGCATGTGGCTCTCAGGGGCCTCTGTTTAGGTGGAGCATATCCAGCAATACTGGGTTGGACATGGGCCTTGTATGTCAAGCAGAGATCACCTGTGAGTATGCGGTATGCAACCAAGTACAGCTGGAGTTCCTTAGGTTGGGCTGCATAGGTCATCTGTTTGAAGTCAGTAATCCTCTTGGTGTTGTACTGTTGTGGTCTTCCAAGCTGTTGCAGTTGTCTTGTAAGGTATATCCCAAATGGGGTGTTGTATCCTTTAATGGGTCTAATAAGTCATAAGTAGAGAGGCACAATGACCTCCTTTGATTTGGATGTGAACCCTTTAGAGATTAGGGGGGCCATGTAGAAGGATATTCTAACCACCTTGTCATTATGGGTATTGAAGGAGAGATTGCTGTCTACTGGGGTTCCCAGATCCCTTATTACCTTTTCTGTATGTAGGGGACTAGCACCAATGTGGTAGTCTGCAGGTAATTAGTTATATCCAAAGGGGATGACTATGTACTTTTTGGCATTCAGCTTGAGGCGATGATATTAACACCAGGTATCTGTCTCAGTACGACCCTTCCAGAGGGTGTCTGTAACAGCTGGGGAAACAATTATGTCCCCTAGTTTGCAGTCGTCTGCAAACCTTTTCAGCCAAAGCCCTCCTGTGCTTGCCTGCATGTCAGAGAATTATATACCGAACATGAGGGGTCCTAGTACTGAGCCCAGGGGAATGCCACTTGTAACTTGTATGCAGTCAGACCTAGGGTATGCAACTCCCACTGTGTGGGTTCTGTCCGTGAGCCACTTTGCAAACCATCACATGACGTAGGAGTTAATGTTCAGGCGGATGGGTATGTTGATAATACCAGAATGAGGAATGGTGTGGAAAGCCTTTGAGAGATGTAGGTAAGCTGTGTGGACCTCCTTACCCTCATCTAATGCCTTGGTAACTGTCTCTAAGAAGTCCACCAGGTTTAGGAGGCATGGTCTGCCCTTAACAAAGCCAAACTGGAAGGGGTCTAAGGTTTGGAGGTACCCAATGTCTCTGTGACTGAGATCCATGATGTGCTCCATAGCCTTGCAGACCAGGCTAATCAGGCCTATAAGGCAATAGGTCCCGTTGTCCGTTTTGCTGCAACCTTTGTGGAGTGGGATAACTGTTGATGTGTGCCATTCAGGGGGCACTAAGCCCCATGAGAGGCTATTATTGAACATGGTGCATAGATGGGGAGCCAGTACATTCTGAAATTCATGTAAAACGCAGCCTGGGATGCTGTCAGGTCCCATGGATGCTGTGATATTGGCTTTAGAGTGTGCAGCTTTGAGAGGGAGGGGGAAAGGTAGCACTGAACCTATCTGCCAGGATGTTGGCAATATCAGTTGGTTCTGTAATGTTCGTGCCTTTGTGCTGTAACTCAGAGCAGATCTGGATGTTGACATCAAGATATTTGACATAAATATAGAATGCTTTGTGGTTGTTGTTGGAATTAGTGGTGGTTTTGTTTTCATAGCTAGCTTTGGAGGATCTTATAAGGGATCTCACCTTCTTACTGAAGCTGACCAGGGAGCTCCTCCACACATGGGATTGTACTCTCTTTTCCAACAGTGTCTTCCTCCTGTTGTACAGTTTGTTTATGGCAAGGGACAACCAGATTGGTTTACTTAATTAGGAGTATAGCGTCTTGGTTCTGTTTGGGATAGCACAATCCATGCACTTGTGTAGTTGCTTATATAGTGCATTTGTGTAGGATTCAGCAGTTGTAACAGTATTGTCCATCTGCATGGGGGTCATGATGTTCACCACGTCTGTCTTAAGAAGCATGAAGTTGGCTTTGTAGATATATTATACTGTGGTTCCCTTAATGGGGGTGGGGGTGGGATGTGGATATTAATGGTGTTCAGCTCATGGTTGGATCGGACCAACGAGGAGCTGACTTCAGGTGTGGAACACCGGTCACTCATGTTGGTAATGCCTAGGTCTAGGATATTGTTGCCCCTGGTGGGTGTGTGGATATGTTGATCCAGGGCATTGGTGTTTATGAATTCCTGAAAGCGTTGAGTTAATGAGTTGGTACATGAGTAGTTTTCTCAGTTAATGGTGGGGTAGATTCAGTGAGACTATGTGATGAGTGTGGTGTGGTGCAAATGTTTACCTTCTCCACATGACTGTCAGGGTCAGGCTTGGTTGGAGAGAGCTTTACCTCCAGTTTGGCTAGATAAGTGCATCTCTCACAGATTGTAGTGTTGGGTGGTAAGTGGAGAGGCTTGTCTGTGTACATGAGGCAATGTGTACATTGCCTCAAGATGTCCAGATTAATCAGATAGACAGGAGAGAACACTGGCAGTTGACTCTTGGACATGCCTGAATATAGAACTACTTTCCCCTAGATAAGTGAGGAAAGTGAGTACAAAAGCTATTTTACTCTAAGCAAGTGAGAATAGTATGTACAAAACCTGTTTACCTCTAGGTAATGAGGAAGATTGAGTGCTATAGTATTTCGTAGCTTACGTAGTGCTTACAAGTTCTGAACAAGTGCTGAGCATGAATAAGCAATCCAGATAGGGTCTTGGATGACATAAACACACTGCCCCCCAACAGGTACACAATCATATATCCATGTACACCACAGGGCCCCTGTACCCACAACTATGCAGGTACAGGCTGCACTCTGGCTGCATGGGACCTGTCCACATCACAGGTTGTATCATACACATATGGCAAAACAAGATGCTCTCCATGTACACATCATGTAAAACATAGCTTCATGTCAGGCTGTGTACACACTGAATGGTGCACACCAACAAGTATCACAACCCACAAAGGGGGAGACACCACTGATAATGGGAAGTACTGTACTACTACCCTGCTGTGTCTGGTCTGGAAGGCCATGAACCTTGATCAAATAATTGATGTCAGCAGTACAGATGTAGATGACAGTAAGGTTGATTTCACACTGCATATCATAATCTTGCCAGGTCATAGGACATTATCACCCATACTCTGTACCACCTACACTCGGTATACTAGATGTACATTCCTATGTCACAGGAGTGTTTTACAACAGGACTGCTGGCAGAACCAACACTACAGAAGGTGTCTGAATAATACATGCTCATCACACCAGTGGCAGCTACAGTAAGTCAGGGTTAATTAATTGTATTCCCCCTCACTGTAGTCCATACCTCACAGACAAACAGAAGGCATCTGCCTATTGAAGTATGTGAATGACTATGACCTAGGAGCAATAGCTGACACAAGAGTGTTGTGGACAACATGCAAAAGGGGCTTTGTGGGGTGAGGTGTGTGTGACATATGGCCACAATCTGACAGCTACATATTGCATTGTCACCCCTATGTTAATAACCCTGTACCCATGAACTACCACCTAGGCAGCGGTCAACATAATGGACACTTGTGTGTAAGGGATGCAGCTGGGCAGTTGTCTTTCCTGTGATAGCTACATCACCACACCTGTCAGGTAGTCATATATGGCAACCCTAATAATGACAGGGTGCTATCCATGAATATAGAGATCATTGTCCAGCCATACACAACACTCAAGTGACCCATATCAGATCACATATTTCCTTTAAGGAGTATTGGCCATGTGCAGATGGCCTACACCAGCCTTCCCATTCCCCATCTCCACTATGTAGCATGATGCATACCCTGAATAAATCCATGTCCAACCCAGGGATGTTGGACATGCTACACGTACACATCCTAATCTCAAACACATACTTCATGCACATCCACCTTCCACATGCTGGACAGATCCTTGTCCCATACACTTTACATAGTCCTGCCATACTATGCATTCCTGTCTGTCAAAGCTGCACATCGTTCCCCTCTCAGACATGGTGTGATGACCACATGGTAAATGTATCATTAAACCTGTGGATCAGTAATGTGGCACTGCTCCACCTGGCCCCAGAGACCTGCCTGTCGACTACTGCTAGGTAACCTTTCATCCTAGATTCATACATGGCCCATGGCATATAGCCTACTAGTTGACTTTGACTGTACATGCCATAGTTGATATCCATCCCTGCAAATAACATCTGGCTAGCCAGTGTCTCATGTGTATCACATGTGCAACAAAGGTGATACATGGCAGGATGTTGAATTGCTGTACAGTGCCGTGTAGATGTATATGGCAGAACACATACATGTAAAACCTTATGTGAGCAAGTCTTCAGGGTCACAAGTCATGTCTGTTAAGGCAGTTTAAGTCTTTATATGTGACATATACACAGCATCAAGGTCGACTGCATTAATGTGGACACATCTAGCCATGTGCTGATAGGTAGGAACACCAGTACAGGCAAACAGACATGCCCACATCAAGACAGCATCCACATGGAGTATGAGAAATGTAATCAGGTGACACACACACATATATGGTGATAATATCCACTCACCATTGAGTGTCACATGTGTGTGACACAAACACGTCAGTGTCATGTAGGTTTGCAAATACAACTATTTAAATGTAATAAATGCGATACACATGTATGTTCAGCTGTAGCTCTGTATGTCTCTGTGAGTTACTGTGACATGTCTCCATCATTATGTCTTCTAGGTATGCCACGTGCAAGGCTACCCCCTTTTACCCGCTTGGAGGATGAGGCCCTCATCCCATACCTACTTGACAGTCATGATATCCTGTTCAGCCATGTGCCACAGGATGCACAGCAGCGGGATGTCCTGTGGATGGAACTTCGCAGGAGGGTTAATGATGTTGGTGGCCACAACCACACATACCAGTAGGTGCGCAGACACTGTACAGACATCATTAGATGGGTGAAACAGCGTGCAAATGCAATCGCCAGGGAACAAGGTGCATCAGGTGGTGGACCACCAACCCAGCCCCCACTCAAATGTAGCGAGGAGCTACTGGCCAATCTGGGGACACCTGCAGAATCACATCCACAAGCCTTAGCCAATATTGTGGAGGTGGGTGTCTCTCAACCACTGAGCCTGGAATTCCCTGGTAAGTCAGTGCTGCACCTATAACAACTATATTCCATATAGTTGCATGTGTCACTGTACAATATGTAATGTAACATCATATGCAAGGCATGTATACACACATGCCACATACTATAGTATGCTACTCTGTCTATGCACACATGTGCATACACCATAGTATAGTCTAATGTACTGGTGTATGTGTTAACATGCACATTGCACCCTGTAGCCATCATACAGGCATGGATAATGCTCATACTGCTGTGTTACTCCTATTTAGGTACCTCTAGCATTCCGTTGTGACAGCAGCCCGTTGCAGGTGAGACTGTTATTATTTATCAGGAATCATAATGCACAGATCTATCTGCCATGTGGCCATTTACAACATGTACACATAATGTATGGTCCTGTCACAATATACAGGTCGGACCTGCAATGCATCACAATGCCTACCCATGTGCAACAATTGCAAACTATGTGAATCATCTCACCGACATGAATCCTCACAAATTGTCATTGCCAGATGTGTGGACAGCTGTGCATACAATGGTGGAGGTGCTGTTCACTGTAGGGACATATACTACAGATCAGAACTACACATGTGGGGAATACAAACAATACTACACATTGGGCTGGAGTAAGGCCAGTCCACAGGATTCACTGGTGTGGATCATAGCCCTGCTATGAATGTCACACAATGTGATGTGCTATCTTGACATGTCCATGACATCTAGTGACCTGGCTGCAACACTGCCTACCTAACCTGAAAACATATGCCACATACCACCCTTTGTCTGCATAACCCTGTCGTCAGTGGAGCATATGACATGTATGGGTGTATGCCATATGGAAGAACACAGACATGTGAAATTGATGCCTGTCACAATAATTTGGCCAACAAATGTACACACATGGTCATGGAGGATGGCCAGAGACATGGAGCAACACACACAGTACACATGATGTTCTTCTGTGTACACCCTGTCATACAATGGCTACACATGGTCCAACTATAGCCTTTGTTTAATGGTTATATTGTAGATGTGGAACACTAGACATCCTACAGGCCTGTGCACATAAGATGTGTTGAACATCTTGAGGGTGTCACAACATGACAGCAGTCATCTGTACAGTATCCACATCAGCCCACAGATACAGTACATTCCCCTTGCTGGTGTCGGACATTAATGTCATACTTGCTCCTTGTGTGTGTGTGTGTGTGTGTGTGTGTGTGTGTGGTACACAGATGTCATGTGGGACATGGTGTACCGGCGTGTTCGCCATGTCTGGCCATAGTTGCCAGGCAGCAGCAATATGGTTGCAGATGTGCAGGGTTGTCATCCGTATACCCTTCAGTGACCTGTGTCACAACTTCCACATCATGGTTTAGTGTGTATACACCTCAGTGATGTGGGTCACATTCCACAGTATATATGTATTGTATCTGAACACAGTCATGGCTATGAACTGTGTCTGTAACTCACACTGTATAGCAATAGAGATGCCTCATGATTCCCTGCAATGGCCATGCACATCAGCTAACTGTCCAATATATCTGTAGGGAGGACAGACAACACTGCATTGGGACACCATTACCCCACTGTACATTTGACAAGACACCATTGTGTTAAACATGTATGCATGTCATTGCACACGTCAGCAGATCACATGTCATACTACATGTGATTGTCAAGGTCATATGCCACGCATCAGGCAGGTGTACTGTTAACCTGTGCTGGTCTACATGGTGTAACACAGGGATGTATGTTAACTACTACTATGATTGTGTAATTTACATGCCGTCTGCTATGACACATGCATGCTGTTGTGTGCAACCCAGGGATGTATGATAACTACCACTATTATTGTCTGCACTGCATGCCATCTGCCGTATCACATGCATGTTGTATGCCTTCTGTCATATCACATGCAGGGATGTATGATAACTACCACTATTATTGTCTGTGCTGCATGCTGTCTGCCGTATCATATGCATGTTGCATGCCTTCTGTCATATCACATGCATTTGTGTGTGTGTCTGTGTGTGTGTGTGTCTATTGTATAGATTGTAATGAACAGTTCTTGTCTGCCCTCACAGGTGATGTAGGTGTGTTGGCCTCCTGCCGTACATTTGATGTTAGTGTCCCCACAGACTCTAGCAGTGATGATGAATGTATGATTGAGGCACAGGCAGAGTTGTCAGGGGCTGAAACTGTGCCATTGGTTGCCATTCCAGTTATATCCCCCTCATCCCTGCACACAGATCCCATGCCTGCACATACCCCATCACCAGTGGCCATAGAGGAAGGACAGTTGGTGCACGGTAGCTTGGAACAGGAAACTGTGGGAGCTATGAAAGGTGTGCCTTGCCTGCACACCATGGTGTCAGCCAACTGACTGGTGGTGCCCCACACAGACATATGGCCAGTGCTGCTCATAGGAGGACCTCTGGCCAACATGCTCCTGCAAGACAGAGTGCAGCAGCTGGTGTCACCAGACGCATGTTTCAGGGTGTAATGGAGGTACAGGCACATGCTGAATGGCACAACAGAGAGGATCAGAAGCTTCAGAGGGCTGCTGTCTATTCTTTAAATAACAACATCCAGGCAATGGTAAATGCTCAACAGCAGATTGCTGAAGCTTTGGATATATGGTTGGGTGAGATGGTTGGAGTCCTTGACCATGGCATGACAATCTGTGAGCATGAACTGTCTGTGTTGGAACATCTGGTAGGAGTGAGGCGTCGGGCATGTGGACATAGGCCTGCTACATCACCTGTTTCAGGTCTGTGTGTACGAGCTACCTCACATGTCCGCTTGCATAGTTGCGGTAGCAGCAGCAGTGCATCTGGTGCTGTGCTGTCCACACCACGACACAGCAGGCTATGTGCATGTGGCCCGGGATGGTCCCAACTGGGACATGGTTCCAGTGGACAAGTGACATCAGACAGTACCCAATCTGCACCTCTGCCTGGTAGTGCCTGTGCAATCCCTGGCAGGCACAGGTCACATGTCCATGGCCGGACACCGTGAACTGTAAAACCTGGCCTGTACAGTCTGCAGCTGTCAGTAATACCCCTGTGTAGGCCAGACACATGACAAAACTGTGTGCATACATACACGCAATCACTGGAAACATATGTAGGGCACCGCAACACACACATGCATAACATCCACACACACCCAATTAGATCAGAGGCCCTAACCCACACACATGATGTCATCCAATGGTGCAGCCTAGGCCTCTGGCAAACATTATCACCCTGTGCATATGATGATGCCTGTGCCACATCCCTGACATCCACAACATCGGTGCAGGGACATGCTCATATGGTCTGATGCACAGGCTGAACAGACTAGGAAGATAAGTGTAGTTTACAATTGTTGAGTACTGTTGATAGGCAGCAGACATACCATGTACTACAGGTGTACAATGCGTTTTATACTGTTAACAGTATGTGTCTTGTGTAACAACAGTAACTGCATGTTGGTCATGATGTTCTGCTGCCCTCCTTCACATCTAATTGCATGTGCCGGTGGATGTCAGTGTTTGCAGTTAGTGTCCCATATGTCAATGTTGACTACTCACAGGTATGTATGAATATACCAGCATGCACCGTGTAGCTGCCACATAACAGTGAGAATGTCCCACATTCCAAACATGTGTACTGATCCAAGAGCATGATAGCTGTGTATTAAGCTACTATGTTTACAGATGTGGCATCCATAAAGGGTGACATCACAGGTACACTTACATGGAGTGGTGAGATAAGAGAGCGGTCTAGCTGATTACAAGGGTAGAGGCCAGTGGGAAGTGTGATGCCTCATTGGAAATCAGTAATACATGTTCCCATGACAGAATGCCAACACACAACTGCACCCACACACTCAGGTATTGACACACATGTATTCAGTGACACAGTAACACACTCACACACTCACAGATTCACCGACACAGTAACACACACTCCCACACAGTTGCTACTGGTGAGGTTAGGACCCCTACCTATGTGCAAATCATCATTACAGTACTGTGCACCTACATGACCGGCCACAGGGAATACACATGTACAGGTAGTCAGTATGGCCTAAGATCGGGGACATCGACATGGATAGTAGAATGCATTGCCTGGATGGGGGAGGGGTCTTATCAGTTCAGTATGGTAACATACATCCTCACTCCAGGGACCAGACAGCCATACATACACACACATACATACATACACACACTGTGGCATTCAGTATTGAATACACCTATGCCACGCACATACAGATACCTCACATGTGTGAGATACATTCCCCTGCCTATGTCCTGCTTTCTACATTGCAGTCTGTACAGATGTGTACACTAGTGCACAGGAGAGTGAGTAACAATTGAGATGTATTCCCCACCATAAGTGATATATATGGACACACACGCAACCACACATGCCAGTACTGTGAATCAAAGACCTGCCTAGCTCATGATATATATGACAGACTTACAGCAGTATTGCATGCGTTATAAACTGTACTGACACTTCCTTTGCAACAGTGCTGATATATGCACAAAGGACGTCTTAACTGTTAACAGGTGTCAAGTGATTTACCTTCACTGTCACCCTGACCGCTGTCTAAGTTGTGTGTTATGTCCTTCAATTAATGGAATCATTGCTTACCAGTTACACAGGTTATTGTAGGACCACTTGTGACACACCTGTGAGCTGTCCTCAGCAAACATCCATCTGCAAAGATGCCCCACCACTTAGTTATTTCTACACATCTGTCGATACCTGAGGTACATCTTTCCGTACAAACAGCATATCACCATATACAGTTGGCAATGTTGAGACTGCATTGCAACTGCATGATGTACTAGGATACACGTCACCTGCATACATCAGCAACTGCACATGCATGTTATCTGAATGCACAACACTACATGTACATGTGTGTAGGTCCTACAATCCTGTCATTTGGGCATGTTTGTAGGCATTGCAATTGGTGGACATGTGTAATGACATACATGACACATGAACTGTTGTATGATATGATAGGTGTAATGGGCGACCGGTACAGAGGGAATGTTACCTCTGTCAGCATTGATATCACACCTTATGTACTGTTAGCATTCAGCAGCCATGGACCTAAATCCCATGTGCATTTGTATAATGGCTGTAGCTACCTGTTTGCACAAAGGACAACAATAGCTATGCTATTTACATGTATGATTTTTGTGTGTGTGTGCGTGTGTGCGTGTGTGTGTGTGTGTGTGTGTGTGTGTGTGTGTGTGTGGCATGTACATACTTAGGGCAGGTACATGTATGTCATATCCATATATGAGGGTGTGTACTGGTGTACAGCAACAATCATCTGCTAATGCTGGAAAGTACCAAGGGCCCCTGGTATGTGTACAGCTGACCTGGTTACAGACAGTGGTATCATTGTATTGCATAACACATGATGCAACTGTATCAGTACATGGGTACTCTCTACAGTTGATGTAGAGCTTGGTATAGTCCACTGATCAAGGGTCACATGGTGGTGTACTCTTATATGTCCTACAACATGTATGGATGCGTGTTGGTGGTCTGAGGGCATGGTGGTGTCTGAGGTTTACATCCTAGAATGCAGCATGTGACACTGTGTCCTGCACATGATTCATCTGTGATGCCTTTTGTGGGGGTACCAGTCAGTACATGTGAGTGGCCTTTATGTATGTGGCGACACCACCACCTGGAGTGGTCTGTACCTGTGTTATGGCCCACATGTCTTGTTCTGAGGTATATGGTGGTAGTGCTATTGTGCGCTACAGAGCCATCAGACAGGTGTTCCTCACTGCACAGATGTCAGTACTCCCCATTGTTGGATCTACAGTGACCAGCTGTGGTTATGGATGCTACACATCCAGCACTGGTTAGCATAAGAAAACAATGCAGTTGTCCTGTAGGTGCCAGGGTGTTATCCTGTGTTTAGGACATCTGACTTGGAATGGCACTGTATGGGTGGATGCGACTTGGGTATTATCCCCACTCCCTTGAATCATGGATGCATGTGATATGTGTCAAAGGCCTGTCTACTGTCAGCCATGTCATCCCAGAATGACAAACACTGGACAATCTCATACTTGCAGCAGGACATTGGCTCATTGTATTGTTCAAGCAGTTGCCACCTCTAGCAAGGCTCATTGTGTTGGTCAGGCAGTTTCCACTCCTAGCAAGACATCACTGCAAGTGGTGATATTGTGCTTGGTATAGGATGGTACATCTAAGGTGATGGACAGCAGCAGATGTTGTGGACAGCAGCAGATGTTGTGTAAAAGACTGGTGTCATATATATATGTAGAGCAGCGTTCCTGCTAACAATGATAACTACTAACACCAGAGCCCATTACAATGTGTTCTTTACATCTACCTGTAATAGCATGGCCACTGTGGCCTTTCGTCTTTAGAATCAGAGTGCATCCCAGTCAGCCCTGTGCTACTAAGTGTATGAGCATGCCCAGTGTAACCTTGTGTAGATGGACACATAGTGCATTCCGAACAGCCCTGTGCTAAGCCCTGTGCTACTAAGTGTGTGAGCATGCCCAGTGACACCTTGCGTCGGTTATGTGCCTCTGTGTATGGGCATGGCCATGGTAACCCTGTATAGTGGTAGTAGTCATCAATTCCACAGATGGGCATACTCCAGGTCAGGATGGATTCCTACTTTAAACACACAGGTTCACAGGTATGTACATCTTAACTGCCAGCATCCCTGTTGATGTCTGCATCCCTAGAAGGTCATAATGACAGCCTTGAAATGTGTAGTCTATGTGGCGTGACACGTAAGTATTTAGTTTTGTAATAGTGATCTGTAAATAGGCAGGATTTCCGTCCCCACCACTGGCGTGTGTGTGTGTGCGTGTGTGTGCGTGTGTGCGTGTGTGTGTGTGTGTGTGTGTGTGTGTGTGTGTGTGTGTGTGTGTGTATATGTCTGTCCCCATTTGCCAGAGGACTGTAAATTGCTTTTAGACTGCTCACACTCCATACAATTCATATACCCACCTTTGGCAGGTCTGATGATGACACCCACCTACAAATACACCTCTGGGAGTGCTGTGTCTTAGTAATCTCAGTAGCACGTTCTGTAATTGTGTAATGCTGAAGTGTAATAAAGTAGTTAGGTCAGTGTTCTAATCCCACACTTGCCGTGTGTGTGTGTCTCTATCTGCCTGAAGACTGAGTAATGCTTTTAGACTGCTCACACGCCTTACATTTCTTATACCCACCTTTGGCAAGGCTGATGATGTCATCCACCTGCAAATGCACCTCTGGGTGTGCTGTGTCCCAGTAATTTCTGTAGCGCGTTCTGTAACTGCGTAATGCTGTAGTGTAAAAAAGTAGTTAGGTCGGTGTTCGAATCCCACACTTGCCTTGTGTGTGTGTCTGCCTGCGTGAGACAAGCACAGTGCTTTGTAGTATTTGCCGTAGCACATGCCCAAAACATGCATTGCTGCAGTGTGATATGGTAGGGGTTTGTATACAGGACATGGCAAGTGTGTGTTTGTCTGTCAGAGCCTATGTAGAGGTGGCCGTGATTGTCTTACAATTGGACATGTTTGGGAGCAGAATTTGTAGTTTTCCTATATGGTATCCATCTTATGACACATTGGTCAGCCACGGGACTGTGTTGGCAAGTCATACCCATACATCTGGCAAAAGGCCTGGTGAACAAAGTATGCAGCCCTAGTAGTACCCGGTATATGTCTCACACCCATGTGCCATGCACAAACAAACTTGCCTAGGATATCCCGCTATGTTGCTAGTACCATGCACATTGATGACAGATAGTAGGCATGGTGTGAATGCAGTGGCCTGCAGAGGACATGGCACCCTGTACAGCGGTACAATAGGCACATATACGCAGACATTGTGCCTTCACTATGTTCCACACTGAATGTCTGCAATATATGTGGTGCCATTAAATGTGATTCACAGAGGCCAGACATTGCTGTACACATGTGCCCTGTATGGACCCATGCCACTGACACCACACAATACCTGTATCATACTATCCATGCAGGTGCAGTGTCAACCTGCTCACTATAAGCAGGTTTCACCACACCAGGCCAGTATTGGCATATCGGGGGATAACAGGCTGTGTACACAACATGTGTCTGCCAAACCAGGTACACCTGTACATGTCACTGTACAGTATTGTGGGACATACACATCCCAGGCAATGTCCATGTGAAGGACTATCAAACACAGACATGGCATGCATTGCAAAGCTATGGCCATACACATTGGTAACCAGGATGTCAGGCCAGTTAATGCAGTACCCATCTGTGTGGAACATTGCAGACACTACACCCCTGCACTGCACACTATTGTCGGGTGATGCGATGCCATGGATTACCCCTCACCCAGCCTTGTACAGCCATCTTGCACAGCCAACCACTACACACCCATGAAGCAATGCATACCTGCATGCCAGTACTGGCACCCTGTGTCTGCATGTGGTTTGTGATGCTCCCAACCACAGTCACTCCCAGTATAACCCTCATTAGCATACCAACAGATGTTTAGCACTTTCACATGCCCTAGCCCATAGAACCTCCAGATATCCCCTGTGGTGCATGTGGTCCTGTGCATTACTGCAGTGTGGCAAACTAAATAGTTATGTTGTGTATTTGTGGCCCTGGCAAAGGTGTCAATGTGTGTCCATTAGAGAGTGGTTGTGGTGACAATGGCATCCGTTCACTTGGACAGCCATGTGTGCCACACCTAATGTATGTCTACTATATCTCTGTTGCAGATGTCACTCACCTACACACATATATGTTCTTACAGCACAGAAACATGTTGCCTTTGTGGCACATATAGTAAAGTCATGCACATGTAATAGTAATGAGTGTCAGTCAGGGGTTTGACCCCTGTACTGTTCGGCATGTGGCAGATGATGCTTATGGTTAAGTCTCCAAGCCCTTCCCTGGTGTACTTTGCCTGTCCCACCCACACACTCTCTGGTGGATGTGAAGTGTACACCTGCACAGCAGCAGCATGTGTATTGTAAGTGATGGACATGGTCAGGTGATGGCCTCTGCACCTATTGCAGTCCTCGTCTAGCTTGATTGCATGTGGTACAGCTGTGATGGTGTTCCCATAGCCATCCGCATGATAAACACAGTACACTATCTAGGGAACCATGTTGTTATTTGGCCATGGCAGTCGCTGTGAGTGGTACCTGGATGTGGTGTTCTGACACGGCATCACAGATGATATCTGGATGTACCTCAATCATTTTCCACAGTGGGAAATAGCCTAAAGACAGGAGGGTGATGTGCCACACATGACTACAGCATGTAAGTGGAGCTATGCTGCATTGAGACTACTGCTTGTTTAACATGTGTGTGGTAATTGCTATTCTGCATGTTATAATACAGACATGGCAGTATTCTGTTCATGAGGGACCCCCATCTGTAGGGCCATCTGTGAACTGGTCAGTGTGTGCAACCATTTGTTTCCTGTGTTACACACTGAACACACATCTGTGCACAGCAGAAGCATGGTGTGAGGATTGCAGACAGTACATGATGATAGGGATGTGTTACTGCCATCGCATCCCTGACTGGACATGTGTCACATGAGACAGTGGTATAACAGACACTGTGTGGGGTTCCCAGTGACAAGCCAATAATGGGCAACTGTTCATAACTGCTGTCACACGTCTACTACACATTGTACAGATGGCATGCAGTATATATGCATGTGTTGTGCTTCCTCTACAAATGTATACCATCTGTTGGGTTGCTGGTGATATCTATGCATACTGTCGTAGGTAATCCTGTATGCTGTTGTCTATCACTAAGCCATACGTGGGCTTAAAATGCAACACCATAGGCTGAATGGGTTGGGAGGTCCCTGCAGAACCTCCTGTCCCACTTCAGCTGACCATGGCACCGGGCACTAGCACATCTAGGGCCCAGCCATAGACATCAACCTCTGTTGGCTCTGCATCACCTTCTGGTGGTACCACCACTGAGGATGGAGCATGTCCCCCCTGGGAGCTGGACCAGACAGGTACATGTCTGCTGTCGTACAGTCCCAGACGTGTTGCGTTGGTGGTTCCCTAAGGGGTTCCAAAGCCAGATACACCAGCTCAAGGGTGGAGTGTCACATTTACAGGGTGATGCTGCCCCTCCTGGACAGCCCCCAGCACTGCCTCCTTTGCAGCTGTGTAGGTGCAGTGGCAGTTGCCCATGGCTGGGGACCTCCATCCCACTGTTCTCATGGGCTTGTGAATACCAAACACCCATCCCCGTCTGGGGTGTATCCTACCCACATGTGTCATATACCAACCCTGTATGCTGTCTTTTCTGTGATCCTACCTATCCTCCACGGCCATACCTACACTCCTTCCTCAACATCTGACCCTCACCTACGGAAACATAAGGCCAATCAGTTCCTAGGACAACATCTGCCCTATACATAGCTGTCCATTACACACACATGCCCACTGGACACATGAAACCCTTGTAATATGCATCACAACATACTCCTGTTATCCTCACCCCTGTCCCTTAGGCGTATGATCCTGGAATGCACATTACTCCTACATGGTCCAAGTATACGTGATGAAGATGACTCCATTGTACACACAACACTACCGGTCCCTCTGTGGTTACCTCATTTACCTTTATCATGATGATGATGTTGCACACAGCACCTTGCAAGAGTACTGTTCACACATAATGATTGGATAGGTACTGTTGTGTTAATGTACATTACATGCACAGAATGATGTATACGGCCAATGTACAACTATTTGCGTGTATGACTGACACATGTCTGTCTGAGGTAGTCTTGAGATCACATAGAGCAACACAACTACATAATACAGGCATCACTGGTGTTTCCAGTTTCATTCGTTTGTAATGCTTTGTTGCTACATGGTATGTTCCTGATACATCTTTATATATGTATGTACCTATATGCTGGACATAAACACTCACATATACATCTACATGATGGGATACTTTCCTATACTGTTGAATGACTGCGCTGTATGATATGTTTGTGGTACTGTCCATTGTCTGTATAGCTGCCATGGCGTATTGGTAATACACATTAGCTGTGTGCGCAGGGTCCTGGTTCCAACCCTTGCAAAGGACGTTTATTTGGTTACAGGGCAGAACAAGCCCATTGGATACGGAGGGAGTAAGGCACATTAAAGCAGTTGGGAACGGGTGTGCGTGGGTTTGTGTGGTATTAAGCACTGCTGACCTCTGGTTACAGCCTCTTACACTCAGTTAGCCTTTACATTGCTTTACCAGTACAATACTCGCATACTGGTAGCTAAACATGCTTACATCCGCTCGCTCCCGCTCTTGCAAATGCACCAACATTGGTGCTTGCATCTGTCACTCACACCCCTGGGTGGGAGCGAGGACCACAATATTACCTTGTGATGACTATTACATCAAACTACATGACTACAGTATCGCGAATGGCTGCCCATTAGGCGACGGCATTGCGTTCGACTGTACGGAATCAGCGGCTTGTCCAGTGAATCAATCATATTTGTGTGTTCCTCATACAATCTGCTCCCACCCTGCGATGCCTATTACATCGGACTACATGACTACAGTATCGCGAATGGCTGCCTATTAGGCAACGGCATGGTGTTCGACTGTATGGAATCGGCAGCCTGTCCGAGGAATCAATCATATTATTTGTGTGTTCCTCATACAATCTGCTCCTACCTTGTGATGCCTATCACATCAGACTACATGACTACAGTCATAACCAGGCTTAGGCATAGGCCAACTAGGCAGCCGCCTAGGGCGCCGCTTTAGTAGGGGCACTTTTCCAGTATTTATTTGGTGTAGGTAGACCAGGATGGGGGCACTGAGTGGTGTGGTGGGGGGTGCCATGGTGCCCTTTTGCCTAGGGCACCAGTTGACCTAAGGCCGCTCCTGACTACAGTATCGGGAATGGCTGCCCATTAGGCGATGGCATGGCATTCGACTGTACGGAATCAGTGGCCTGTACAGTGAATTAATCATATTATTTGTGTGTTCCTCATACAATCTGCTCCCATCTGGCTGATACATGGGAACCGAGACTCTTCAATACAGACAAGTAGTTGGGTTGTAGGAACCACATCCGTCAGACGAATCATGCTACCGCATACCTATTATAGGTTTGCTCCCTTTTCAATTGGCCAAGGTGGGACTTTAGGGTTACCACCTGCCCCACTTTGTGAGGGATAGTCCCTCTTTAGGCAATTGTGTCCTGCGAAAATAATCAAGACATAGCAAAATGTCCTGATTACAGGACATTATTATATTTTACGTTTCATTAATAGTTGCATAAAACAGTTATTTTATATATGAAACTTCTATATGTTATGTGAAGTAGCATAAGCAATTCAAATGTTACTAGATTAAACTTTTATTTGTGCAAATAAGTATAATTCTGTACTATGCACGGCTGTAGGTATGTTTTGTCCTGGAAAGTCTGACATTTCTACAGAACATGTCTCACTTTGGCCATTTGGAAAGGTGGCAACCCTATAGGACCTGTATGTAGAGACGTCAGACTTTGCAGGGCAACACATCCCCACAGCCAGTAGAAAGGAGATTACTTCACTGTTTTCCCTAAATAAAAGGTTATTCTTGTAGCATTATTGTTGCTTATACTGTTTCTTATA